>NC_041384.1:442971725-443023760 GCF_002162155.2 Triticum dicoccoides
CGGGGGCGGCGGAGGGCGACGACGATGGCGGCGGGGGCGGAGGGCGACGACGACGGCGACGGGGGCGGCTCGGGGCGGCGGAGGGCGACGACGACGGGGGTGCGGCTCTGGGGCGGCGATGGGCGGGGGGCAACTGACGATGAAATTGTGAAATTTTCACAAGTCCAGCTTATATACCCAGAGCATTGGTTCCGGTTCGTCGCAACAACCGGGACCAATGCCCCTTTTAGTACCGGTTGGTACCACGAACCGGGACCAAAGGCCAGTTTTCGGCAGCCCAAAGGGCGGGAAACGACGGCCTTTGGTTCCGGTTGGTGGCACCAACCGGTACCAAAGGGGGGCATTCGTACCGGTTGGTGCCACAAACCAGTTCCAATGCCCCCCTTTAGTCCCGGTTGGTGGCACCAACCGGGACCAAAGGCCTCGTGCTGCCCGTGCCTAAATGTTTAGTCCCACCTCGCTAGCTGAGAGGGGCGCAGTGGTTTATAAGCCCCACTGCCGCACCCCTCTCGAGCTCCTCTCCATTGCAGGCTTTCGGGCCTAATTGTCACTGGTATGCCTGATGGGCCTACTAGGCCTTCTGCGGGCCTGAATCATGGCCCATGGATGGGTTTCTAGTCGTATTCAGGCCGTGGAGGCCCAGTAGGTGGCACTTTTTTTATTTTTTCCCTTTTTTGTTTTCTTTTTTGCTTTATTTATTTTGTTTTGTTTCTACTTACAACAAAAAACTTATTTATTTTATTTTATTTTGTTTCTAATTACTTACTTATATTACTTTATGATAATTATTTTTGCTATTAAGTTTCTAACAAAAAAAGTTCTTTATGAAAATTATTTTTGCTTTTAATGATTTTGAACAGAAAATACTTTGATAATTTTAGTTGCATCAACTTTATATGTAATTTTAGTTTCAAAAATACTAGAGGTTGCTTATAATGTTTTGAACAGAAAATACTTTGATAATTTTAGTTTCGTAAAATTATTAATGTTATTAAAGTTTATTTTATTTTACATTATTTTGTTTCTACTTATATATTTTATTAAAGTTTATATTATTTGTTTCTAATTACTTATTTAATTTATTTTATGATAATTGTTTTTGCTATTAAAGTTTGTAACAAAAAAGTTCTTTATGAAAATTTTGTGAACTCCTGACTTTTTGTGTGTTCAAAATGCACCATTCAAAGCCACATCATCAATTTTTAACCCTTTCTGACTTCATTTGTTATTTTTCATGCATTTACTGGTTATTTTGAGCTATAAGACCCTGAAATTGAAAAGCATTTCAAATGAACTATGAAAAGGTTAAAAGTTGGCATGGTATCATCATTTCATCCACATAGCATGTGCAAGAAAGTTGAGAGGGTTACGGCAAAAACTGGATGCACTTCGTGTACAAAACGGACAATATCTTTCGAAGTATCAGGATTTCATACGGAAACTTGTTTGTTACAACATGCATTTTAAATGAACTATGAAAAGGTTGAAAGTTGGCATGGTATCATCATAATAGTTGTGGAGAGAAAGTCTTCACTTTTTCTTCGCTTGTGTCGTTTGCTTATTGCGCCGTAACCATGGATAATCTTCATCGTTTATTAGGATGCTTGGGTCAGCCTTGACATTGAAGGGAGGGATTTCATGAAAATTTTCATAATCTTCGAACATGTCTATCGTGCCCTTCACTCCCACGATGTCCCTCTTTCCTGAAAAAACTATGTGGCGCTTTGGCTCATCGTATGATGTATTCGCTTCCTTATCTTTTTTTCTCGGTTTGGTAGATATATCCTTCACATAGATAACCTATGTCACATCATTGGCTAGGACGAGCGGTTCGTCAGTGTACCCAAGATTGTTCAGATCCACTGTTTTCATTCCGTACTGTGGGTCTACCTGTACCCCACCTCCTGACAGGTTGACCCATTTGCACTTAAACAAAGGGACCTTAAAATCATGTCCGTGGTCAAGTTCCCATATGTCCACTGTGTAACCATAATATGTGTCATTTCCCCTCTCGGTTGCTGCATCAAAGAGGACACCACTGTTTTGGTTGGTACTCTTTTGATCTTGCGCGATCATGTAAAATATATTCCCATTTATCTCGTATCCTTTGTAAGTCAATACAGTCGAAGATGGTTCCCTGGACAACGAGTACAACTCATCACAAACAGTGTTGTCACCTCTGAGACGTGTTTCCAACCAACTGCTGAAAGTACTGATGTGTTCACATGTAATCCAGTCGTCGCACTACTCCGGGTGTTTGGAGCGCACACTGTTCTTGTGTTCCCCTCCAAGCGTTTTGTAGAACTAGGACGTGTAGTGTGCTTGAGACCAAGAATGCCCGTCCCTGCATATTATTGAGTCCCCTCCAAGCGTGCCTTTTCCAGTCAGTCTCCCCTCATACCGCGATTTAGGGAGACCTATCTTCTTAAGGCCAGGAATGAAGTCAACACAAAACCCAATGACATCCTCTGTTTGATGGCCCATGGAGAGGCTTCCTTCTGGCCTAGCGCGGTTACGGACATATTTCTTTAGGACTCCCATGAACCTCTCAAATGGGGTACATATTGTGTAGAAATACGAGGCCCAGAATGACAATGTCGTCAACTAGATGAACTAGGATGTGCGTCATGATATTGAAGAAGGATGGTGGGAACACCAACTCGAAACTGACAAGACACCGCGCCACATCACTCCTTAGCCTTGGTATGATTTCTGGATCGATCACCTTCTGAGAGATTGCATTGAGGAATGCACATAGCTTCATAATGGCTAATCGGACGTTTTCCGGTAGAAGCCCCCTCAATGCAACCGGAAGCAGTTGCGTCATAATCACGTGAAAGTTGTAACATCCCAAATTATCATTTTGGAATGTTATACACTAGATCATCATTGCATATCAAATTTTATTGTATTTTTGTCGATCCTATAAGATTCTACGCAACTCAAGGACCCTCGGAGAGAGTTGGGGATTTCGTTATTTTCATATTTTAGTTTCTCAAATTTTGAAAATAGAATCAATTGATTTTATTTATTTTATCTTCAATTATTTGTATTATCAAAATATGAGAGAGGTAATAAAATGACTTTCTCAAAAATAAAGAAATATTGAGGATTTAATAAAAAAATCAAATAAGATTTTATTTTGGTTTTATTTGCTATTTTATTTGAATTTAGGAAAAATGCGCGTTTCTCAAAATTGCATTTAGGCCCCAAATAAATGTTCATCCTGTGCGGCTTGATTTTAGAAGCCGGAGAAAATTTATTTCGGAATTTATGGAGTCCGTTTAGTATTCCTTTTGTTTTTTTCTCAGCGTAACTATTTAAAAAAACGTGCAACCGACTTACCGGACCGTGTCCGACCTGGACACCCGGCCCGGTCGGCTTTAAATAGCCGGGAGGCCCAGCCGCCACCCCCACTGAAACCCTAGCCGCCCCTAGCCCGCCGCCACTGCCTGCCGCCGCCGCCTGAGGTAGATCTCGCCGCCGGTTTTTTTAAAAACCGATCGGTTTTCTGTCGGTTCGTTCAGTTTTTTTAGTTCATTTTTTTAAATAGATCAGTTTTTCCAGTTTATTTATTTAGCGAGCGTTCGCCCGTTCGTTCATTTTAACGAACGCGTTCTTCATTTAGATCCAGTTAACGAACGTTCGTTCGTTAACCTGTTCGTCGTTTTCTTTTTCTCGGATTAAATCCGCGATTTTTCTGATCGCGATTTCTGATCCGATTTTTGTTTTAATTTAACTTTTCGCTCGTTTGTCGGAATCAGGCGATTCAAGCGCCTGGAGTTTCGTCTCGAAACTCTCTTTCCGTTTAACCAACTCAAACAAGTTTTTGCCACTGTAAAAAATTGCCTTAGATCCAGAATAGTAAATGAAGCTTGTTTTTTGCCGTTTGTCTTCAGTTGCTTCATTCGATTTGATTCTTTTTGCCAACCGGAGTTCTTAAGTTGAACTTTCTGGTTAGATCTCTTATTTGATTTTTACCTATACATTAGATTAGTACTTATTGTATGCTTGTTTGTTTGCGATAGAGTACCCGGAGTGCGCCGCTTGCTACTTCGAATCGCTAGGTTTTGTGGATCATCAGCAAGGCAAGTAACACTTTGATCATACCTCCTACTACCCAGTTTTTATTGCATTAGATCAATCCTCACACATTACATGATTAGGACCTAATTAAATTGTGGGTTTGGGGAGTAGTTGAGGTAGAACCTATTACCTGTTTATTATCAAACCTTTGGGAGTTACTTCTACGTTGCTTATTATGCTATGCTATGCTAGTAGACGTGGATTGGGTGAGTGTATCCATGACAGATGTAAGATTATTAAATTAATGGTTTATCTAAGGTGGCAACTTAAATACACATCTGGGTGGATTGAGGCACCTGGGTATTCCAGCGGTTGCCTGTTTTCTTTTGGACCGCCATCCAGGCTCAAAGGGATCATGAGATTATTCATGCTAGAAACTTCCGTGTGTAGCCACAAGCTACTATGGGCTCTAGCATAGTTGACTAAGTCGTGCAAACTCTTACAGTGGTAGACTAGCAGATGTAGGGGATGTAGGTGGTACGGTCTACCCATCGTAAGGTGCTAGCGCTTCTGAAAGACTATGTCTCGGTCATCTGTTTCTCAAACACCATGCAGTGCGAGAAATCCAACGGAGGAGATCGAGTCTTGTGGGGAAAAGTGTGCAAACCTCTGCAGAGTGTATAAACTAATCATGGTTAGTCGTGTCCCCGATTATGGACATCTTGAGTATCTAGTACCTGGATTATCATGTGAATCTCATCATGTTACTTTAAAATTAATTTCTCGGGTTTTGTTTAATGATGATGCTTAATTGGGATTCAGAATGTTGTCAACCATTCTCAATGTTTAACAACTACCATAGATAGTTAAATAAAATTTATTCCTTTGCAGTAGGGAAAAATTGGCTTTACGCAAAACTGTAACCATAGAGCTTTCCACTAGCGAAATATGCATGTAGTATAACCTTATTCTTCCATTACTCTCTATGTGTTACATTGCCAGTATATTCCATGTGTTGACCCGTTTCGGGCTGCAATGTTAATGTTGTAGACTTTTCAGACGACGATTAAGGTGCCTTTAGGTCGTGGTTCTATACTCAGTGATGCCGTTGGAGTTGATGGACTCACTTATCTTCCAAGCCTTCTGCTGTTATCGTTATTAGATGGCCTTAAGCCATACTTATTGTAATAAGTTCTCTTTTAAGACACTCGATGTAATAAGTGGGTGATTGCTACTCTACTATAAATCCTTCAAGTACTGTGTGGTGTCAACATTACTGATGCAGGGATGACACCTGAGCACAGAGATTTGACTGTTTGAGGTCTGGTCGCTACAAGATGGTATCAGAGCACAGCTGACTGTAGGACACGACCACTAAGCAAAAGCCCTAGATAACTACTCACTCTTCTCATTCTGACTTCTCATCTTTTCTACTCTTTTAGGATGGCGGATGCAAGGAACAAGTTCACGCAGCCGGATGAAGATACACCCTTTGGACATCACTTGAAGGAAGTCACTAGATACCTGAACATAGGAGTACCAAGCTTCACCGGAACCTACAACACCACTCTACCTGAAGAAGAACACTGGATGATTCAAGTTCAAGTTCCAAAAAGGACGTTCATGCCAGTCACTAAGCCCATAGAGTTTTCCTTTGATGCACCAACCTGGAGTCTAGGAAAGAGCATGGCAGTTCACATTGCCATGGGACGCATTGGACAAGTTTACCGCAATGATCTCAAGGATACTATCTACCAGATTTATGGGCGCCGAGATGAGCACTGGGAGATTATCAGCACCAGGAAGGATAGATCAATTGCAGCTTTTATCCAGGAGTTAAACCAGCACATTCGACGTTAGGAGAACCAGATGTGCGCCGACATGATAGATCTGAAGAAGGCAAGAACAAGAATCAAGGTACTGGAGGAAGAACTCAAGGCTACACGTGAAGATTATGAAGAGGAAATCGAAGTATTAGTGGAGAAGAATGACGATCTGAGCAACAAGATCAGAATATTTATGGGAGGCCCTACACCAGTAGGAGAAGACGAAGAACCCAAGGAAATTTACCCCGGAAGACTACATCATCATCGACGACACCGACTCGGATCCAGATCACAGCGATGATGACTATGTTGATGAAGCTGGAGCAGATATCATGGAGTCTGCAACCAAAGAATATTTCTAGCAGACCACCCCAACAGTAGTAGTAGTCCACCATGTAAATATAGTAGTCCGAGCACTTTTGCGATAGTTAGATTGATTGTATGCCCTTGTTTGATTGATTGAATGAAGTGAATTATTTGCTTTTACCTCATGTGCATATGGGTAGTGTTTTCTATTTAGACCCCCTCTATTTTTAAATCTCATCTTTTCTAAACCCTCAGATGCCTCCGAGATGTGACCCCGGGTTTACCTTCCCACCGGAGCTCACCCAGTTGATCCAGCAGTAGAAAACACTGATGCAGTTGCTAGTCCAGAATCAGAATCAGGGGAACAACAACAACAACCCACCACCACCACCACCTGTTGATCACTTAGCCCGTTTTCTTAGCCTGAATCTGCCGGTGTTTTCCAGTAGCACCGAGCCGATAGTAGCAGATGATTGGCTCCGTAAGACAGCTAGAGAGTTGACCACGGCAGGATGCACAGATGCGGAAAAGGTGAAGTTTGCCGCACATCAGCTGGAAGGACCCGCAACATCATGGTGGGAGAATTTCACAGCCACTTTCCCTGTCGACACTATCACGTGGGATCAGTTTCAGTAGGCTTTTCGTACTGCCCATGTTTCAGCAGGAGCTATGGCCATGAAGAAGCGAGAGTTTCGCAACTTGCGCCAAGGAGGACGGACAGTTGGCCAGTATGTGGAGGACTTTAGTAAGCTAGCACGTTATACCCCAGATGATGTTGCTATGGATGCAACTAAGCAGGAGAAGTTTCTGGAAGGACTGAATGATGAGTTGAGCATGCAGTTGATGGTAGCAACCTTCAACAACTACCAGGAGTTGGTAGATCGTGCTCTCATGATTGAAGGGAAGCAGCAGCAGATTGAGAATCACAAGAGGAAGTATGGACAAGGGAAGTACAATTCAGGAGCTCAGCAAAAGCCATGTTTTACCCCTAGACCGGGAGGACATTTTCAGCATACCCATGGAGGAGGTAGCTCGCACAATCACAATGGCACCAAGAATGGTAATGAGAATGGAGGAAGCAACGGCCAGAACCGCACCAACCCATCGACCCCAGCCAAGAGAGACCTGAGCCAAGTCACTTGCTTTAAGTGCCAGAAGACCGGACATTATGCCAATGAATGTCCTGAATCCCAGAATGGAAATGGAAATGGTAGCTTTGGGAGGAAGCCGAACCCTTTCAAGAGGGGACAGGTGAACCAGGTTAATGTGGAGGAGGTTGAAGAGCAGCCGGATGCCGTAATCGGTAAGTTTTTGGTTAAGTCATTTACTACACTCGTTCTTTTTGATGCTGGTGCATCGCATTCATACATATCCAGGGGATTTGTGGATAAGTATAAACTACCAACCCAAGCCCTTAGATCACCCATGTTAGTAACCTCGCCTGTAGCAGAGTATATGGCCAGTCTATGGTGTGATCGGTTACCATTAAGGATTGGTAACTATGTATTTCCCTCGGACCTAATAGTATTGGAATCTCAAGGATTGGATGTGATATTAGGCATGGATTGGTTATCAAAGTACGAAGGAAATATTGAATGTACCAGTAAGTCAATTTTGCTTACAACGCCAGAAGGGAGAAGGATCAAGTATGTATCTCGGCATGTGCCGAAAAGGACTCAAGTAAATTGTTTAACAGGAGTTGTGCAGGAGGAAGTACCAGTGGTGAAGGATTTCCCTGATGTGTTTCCAGAAGAATTGCCAGGCATGCCACCGGATAGACATATTGAGTTTTTGATTGAGCTTTTGCCAGGCACAGGGCCAATATCTAAGAGACCATATAGGATGCCCGCAAAGGATATGGTGGAGATTAAGAAGTAGATTAAGGAGTTACTGGATTTATTCGCCCAAGTTCTTCACCTTGGGGATCGCCAGTACTTCTAGTGGAGAAGAAGGATGGATCGTTAAGGATGGTTGTTGATTATCGAGGATGGAATGAAGTAACCATCAAGAACAAGTACCCACTATCGATGATCAATGATCTGTTTGATCGATTGCAAGGAGCTAAGGTATTTTCCAAGATCGGTCTGTGATCAGGATACCACCAGTTGAAGATTCGAGAACAGGATATACCTAAGACGGCTTTTACCACCAGGTATGGGCTGTACGAGTATACCGTTATGTCATTTGGTCTGACTAACGCACCTGCATATTTTATGAACATGATGAACAAAGTGTTTATGGAGTTTTTGGATAAGTTCTTCGTAGTGTTCATTGATGATATCCTGGTTTACTCGAAGAATGAAGAGGAGCATAAGGAGCATTTGTGTCTGGTTCTTGGAAAACTCAGAGAACATCAATTATATGCCAAGTTTAGCAAATGTGAGTTTTGGTTGAAGGAAGTTGGATTTCTCGGACACGTTATATCCGGAGAAGGTATAGCAGTAGATCCCACTAAGGTTGATACCATGATAAATTGGGAAGCGCCAACAATAGTTGGAGAGATCCGGAGTTTTCTTGGACTCGCAGGATACTACCGGAGATTCATTGAGAATTTCTCGAAGATTGCAAAACCTATGACGGAGTTGTTGAAGAAGGATACCAAGTTTATATGGACTGAGGAATGTGAGGCTAGTTTCCAAGAGTTGAAGAAACATTTGGTTACCTCACCAGTGCTGATTTTGCCAGATCAGACCAAGGATTATGAGGTGTATTGCAACGCTTCACGTCGAGGACTAGGAGCAGTGCTTATACAGGAAGGAAGAGTTGTTTCATATGCCTCACGACAGCTTAAGCCTCATGAGTTAAATTATGCTAAGCATGTTTTGGAGTTAGCAGCCGTAGTGCATGCATTGAAAACCTGGAGACACTTTCTCATTGGAAACCATTGTGAGGTGTACACGGATCACAAGAGTTTGAAGTATATTTTCACGCAGAAGGAGTTGAATCTCAGGCAAAGGAGATGGTTGGAGCTCATCAAGGATTATGATATGAGATTGCATTATCACCCCGGAAAGGCTAACGTAGTAGCTGACGCATTGAGCCGTAAAAGCCATGTCAACACACTAAAGACGGGAGATTTACCAAGGGAGTTAGCAGAAAACCTTCATGAGCTATGTTTGGAAATAGTACCGAGAGGCTATGTAGCAGCATTGGAGATTCAGTCTACTTTGATGGATAAGATCAGAGAAGCCCAGAAGACTGACAAGGAGATTGCCTCTATAAAGGAGAAAATGAGCAAAGGAAAAGCTAAGGGATTTCGTGAAGATGAGCACGATACCTTATGGTTTGAAGACCGTGTTTATGTGCCAAATGATTTGGAGATCAGGAAGTTAATTCTGCAAGAGGCCCATGATTCACCATATTCGATTCACCCAGGAAATACCAAGATGTATTTGGATTTGAAGGATATTTTCTGATGGACCAGAATAAAGAAGGATATTGCGGAGTATGTAGCCGTTTGTGATGTATGTCAGAGAGTAAAGGAAGAGCATTAGAAGCCAGCAGGATTGCTACAGCCATTGCCGATACCTGAATGGAAGTGGGATAAGTTAGGCATGGATTTTATTACAGGTTTACCCAGAACTCGTTCAGGCTATGATTCGATTTGGGTTGTAGTTGATCGTTTGACAAAGGTAGCTCATTTCATTCCAGTAAAGACTACCTATACCAATGCAAAGTTGGAAAAGATATACATGACCAGAATCGTATGTCTGCACGGAGTTCTAAGGAGCATTGTATCAGATAGAGAAACCCAATTTACCTCAGAGTTCTGGAATCAGTTGCATGAAACTTTAGGTACCAGACTGGAGTTTAGTACAGCTTTCCATCCGCAGACAGATGGACAGACCGAGAGAGTCAACCAGATTTTGGAGAATGTGCTGAGAGCTTGTGCGCTAGATTATGGATCTAGTTGGGACGAGAATTTGCCATATGCAGAGTTCTCTTACAACAACAGTTATCAATCTAGTTTGAAGATGGCCCCTTTCAAAGCCTTGTACGGAAGGAGGTGCAGGACCCCATTGTCGTGGGATGAAGTTGGAGACCGCCACTTGTTTGGACCGGATCTGATTAAGGAGTCTGAACAGAAAGTGAAATTGATTCGCGATAGGCTCAAGGTAGCTCAATCCAGGCAGAAGAGCTACGCAGATTCTAAACGCAAGGAGACAGTTTACGAAGTCGGAGACCGAGTTTATCTTCGAGTATCTCCACTTCGAGGAGTTAAGCGCTTTGGAGTTAAGGGAAAGTTAGCGCCACATTTTGTAGGACTATACAAAGTTTTGGAGCGTATGGGAGAAGTTGCTTACAAGTTGGAGTTGCCTGAAGGATTTTCAGGAGTTCACGACGTGTTCCGCGTTTCCCAGTTGAAGAAGTGCCACGCAGAGATGACTGATATACCGCTAAGAGACACAGTGCCACTGGAAGCGATTCAGTTGGACAGTGATTTGACCTATGAGGAGAAACCAGTTAAGATTCTAGAGTATGCCAGTCGAGTCACCCGCAGCAAGGTTATCAAGTTTTGCAAAGTTCAGTGGAGACACAGTGCCGCCGGTTTTTTAAAAAAAACGATCGGTTTTCCGTCGATTCGTTCGGTTTTTTTAGTTTGTTTTTTAAAATAGATCGGTTTTTCCGGTTTATTTATTTAGCGAGCGTTCGCCCGTTCGTTCGTTTTAACGAACGCGATCTTCATTTAGATCCAGTTAACGAACATTCGTTAACCTGTTCATCATTTTCTTTTTCTCGGATTAAATCCGCGATTTTTCTGATCGCGATTTCTGATCGATTTTTGTTTTAGTTTAACTTTTCGCTCGTTTGTCGGAATCAAGCGATTCAAGAGCCTGGAGTTTCGTCTCGAAACCCTCTTTCCGTTAACCAGATCAAATAAGTTTTTGCCACTGTAAAAAATTGCCTTAGATCCAGAATAGTAAACGAAGTTTGTTTCTTTTGCCGTTGGTCTTTCGTTGCTTCATTCGATTTGATTCTTTTTGCCAACCGGAGTTCTTAAGTTGAAGTTTCTGGTTAGATCTCTTATTTGAGTTTTACATGTGCATTAGATGAGTACTTATTGTATGCTTGTTTGTTTGCGATAGAGTACCCGGAGTGCGCCGCTTGCTACTTCGAATCGCTAGGTTTTGCGAATCATCAGTAAGGCAAGTAACACTTTGATCATACCTCCTACTACCCAGTTTTTATTGCATTAGATCAATCCTCACACATTGCATGATTAGGAGCTAATTAAATTGTGGGTTTGGGGAGTAGTTGAGGTAGAACCTATTACCTGTTTATTATCAAACCTTTGGGAGTTACTTCTACATTGCTTATTATGCTATGCTATGCTAGTAGATGTGGATTAGGTGAGTGTATCCATGACAGGTGTGAGATTGTTAAATTAATGGTTTATCTAAGGTGACAACTTAAATACACATCTAGGTGGATTGAGGCACCTGGGTATTCCACCGATTGCCTGTTTTCTTTTGGACCGCCACCCAGGCTCAAAGGGATCATGAGATTATTCATGCTAGAAACTTCCGTGTGCAGCCACAAGCTACTATGGGCTCTAGCATAGTTGACTAAGTCATGCGAACTCTTACAGTGGTAGACTAGCAGATGTGGGGGATGTAGGTGGTACGGTCTACCCATCGTAAGGTACTAGCGCTTCTGAAAGACTATGTCTCGGTCATCCGTTTCTCAAACACCATGCAGTGCAAGAAATCCAACGGAGGAGATCGAGTCTTGTGGGGAAAAGTGCGCAAATCTCTGCAGAGCGTATAAACTAATCATGGTTAGCCGTGTCCCCGGTTATGGACATCTTGAGTATCTAGTACCTGGATTATCATGTGAATCTCATCATGTTACTTTAAAATTAATTTGTCGGGTTTTGTTTAATAATGATGCTTAATTGGGATTGAGAATGCTGTTAACCATTCTCAATGTTTAACAACTATAAATAAAATTTATTCCTTTGAAGTAGGGAAAAATTGGCTTTACGGAAAACTGTAACCATAGAGATTTCCACCAGCCAAATATGTATGTAGTATATCCTTATTCTTCCATTACTCTCTATGTGTTACATTACCAGCATATTCCATGTGCTGACCCATTTCGGGCTGCAACGTTAATGTTGTAGACTTCTCAGACGACGATTAAGGTGCCTTTAGGTCGTGGTTCTATACTCAGTGATACCGCTGGAGTTGATGGACTCACTTATCTTCCAAGCCTTCCGCTGTTATCGTTATTAGATGGCCTTAAGCCATACTTATTGTAATAAGTTCTCTTTTCAGACACTCGATGTAATAAGTGTGTGATTGCTACTCTGTTATAAATCCTTCAAGTACTGTGTGGTGTCAGCATTACTGATCCAGGGATGACACCTGAGCACAGAGATTGGATCGTTTGAGGTCTAGTCGCTACAAAAGTCATGAGACTTTAGGTTCTTGAACCTTTTCTCTGGCATATTTATTATTTCCTTTATATTCGACGAGAAGCCGGTCGGGACCTTCATACTAAGCAGGCATTCAAAGATTTCCTTCTCTTCTTTGGTAAGAGCATAGCTGGCAGGATCTTCATACTGCTTTGGATACATGCCGTCTTTTTCGTGCAAACGTTGCAGGTCCTCCCGTGCCTCAGCTGTATCTTTTGTCTTCCCATACACGCCCAAAAAGCCTAGCGGGTTCACGCAAAGGTTCTTCGTCACGTGCATCACATCGATCGAAGAGCGGACCTCTAGGTCTTTCCAGTAGGGTAGGTCCCAAAATATAGATTTCTTCTTCCACATGGGTGCGCGTCCCTCAGCGTCATTCAGAACAGCTAGTCCGTCGGGACCCTTTCCAAAGATTACGTGTAAATCATTGACCATAGCAAGTACGTGATCACCGGTACGCATGGCGGGCTTCTTCCGGTGATCTGCCTCGCCTTTGAAATGCTTGCCTTTGTTTAGACATTGATGGTTGGTCAGAAGAAATCGACGATGGCCCAGGTACACATTATTCCTGCATTTGTTCAGGTATATACTTTCGGTGTCAGCTAAACAGTGTGTGCATGCGTGGTATCCCTTGTTTGTCTGTCCTGAAAGGTTACTGAGAGCGGGCCAATCATTGATGGTTACAAACAACAACGCGTGCAGGTTAAATTCCCGCTGTTTGTGCTCATCCCACGCACGTGCATCGTTTCCATTCCATAGCTGTAAAAGTTCTTCAACTAATGTCCTTAGGTACACATCAATGTCGTTGCCGGGTTGCTTAGGGCCTTGGATGAGAACTGGCATCATAATGAACTTCCGCTTCATGCATATCCAAGGAGGAAGGTTATACATACATAGAGTCACGGGCCAGGTGATGTAATTGCTGCTCTTTTCCCCGAAAGGATTAATGCCATCCGTGCTTAAAGCAAACCATACGTTCCTTGGGTCACCTGCAAACTCAACCCAGTACTTTCTCTCGATTTTTTTTCGCTGTGACCCGTCAGTGGGTGCTCTTAACTTCCCGTCTTTCTTACGGTCCTCACTGTGCCATCGCATCAACTTGGCATGCTCTTTGTTTCTGAACAGTCGTTTCAACCGTGGTATTATAGGAGCATACCACATCACCTTCGCAGGAACCCTCTTCCTGCGGGGCTCGCCGTCAACATCACCAGGGTCATCTCGTCTGATCTTATACCGCAATGCACCACATACCGGGCATGCGTTCAAATCCTTGTACGCACCGCGGTAGAGGATGCAGTCATTAGGGCATGCATGTATCTTCTGCACCTCCAATCCTAGAGGGCATACGACCTTCTTTGCTGCGTACGTACTGTCGGGCAATTCGTTATTCTTTGGAAGTTTCTTCTTCAATATTTTCAGTAGCTTCTCAAATCCTTTGTCAGGCACAACATTCTCTGCCTTCCACTGCAGCAATTCCAGTACGGTACCGAGCTTTGTGTTGCCATCTTCGTAATTGGGGTACAACCCTTTTTTGTGATCCTCTAACATGCGATCGAACTTCAGCTTCTCCTTTTGACTTTCGCATTGCGTCCTTGCATCGACAATGACTCGATGGAGATCATCATCATCGGGCACATCGTATGGTTCCTCTTAATCTTCAGCAGCTTCCCCCATTGCAGCATCATCGGGCACATTGTCTGGTTCCTCTTGATCTTCAGTAGCTCCCCCCGTTGCAGCATCACCGTATTTAGGGGGCACATAGTTGCCATCGTCCTCTTTTTCTTCGCCGTCTTCCATCATAACCCCTATTTCTCCATGCCTTTCCAAACATTATAGTGTGGCATGAAACCGTTGTAAAGCAAGTGGGTGTGCAGGATTTTCCGGTTAGAGTAAGACATCGTATTCCCACATTTAGGGCATGGACAATACATAAAACCATTCTTCTTGTTTGCCTCAGCCACTTCGTGAAATTCATGCACGCCCTTAATGTATTCGGAGGTGTGTCTGTCACCGTACATCCATTGTCGGTTCATCTGCGTGCATTATATATAATTATATGTGTAAAAAGTAAGAAAATCAGACAAGTATCTATCTAAAGTAAGAATTTTTTTTCTTTCAGAAAAAAGATAAGAACAAGAGGCTCACCATGGTGGTGCCGGCGATGAGATCGGCGCGGGTGATCGACGGCGATGAAGACGAGGACGGGGCGACGGACCGCTAAACCTAGACAAATCTCGAGAAAAAATGAGCTCGGAGGTCGAGCTTCGAGAGAACAAAACTTAACTAGCGTGGCCCGGGCATTTCATCGAACACCTCATGTGCATAGGAGGTGAGCTAGAGCACCCAAATGCCCTCCCCTCGCCGGCCAAAAAACAGAGCAGTGTGGACTGCTCTGCTCGCCGGCGAGGGGGTATATATATTTGTCCCGGTTTTTGACAAGAACCGGGACTAAAGGCCCCCCTTTGTATTGGTTCTAGGCACGAATCGGGACCAATGACTGTGGGCCAGGAGCGAGGCTCATTGGTCCCGATTCGTGCCTAGAACCAAGATAAATGGGTCCACATAAACTGGGACAAATGCCTCCCGAGGCCCGGCTAGGCCCCTGGGCATATGAACCGGGGCGTATGCCCCCATGGGTCCCGGTTCGTGACTGAACCGGGACTAATGGGCTTGCCAGGCTCGAACCAAAATCATGTTTTCTACTAGTGTTGGCTAGTTGTTTCCTGCGGTTAGTTTAATGAATTCCTCTTTTAGCTCTTGAAACATATTACGCTAGAATAATCACGGTCTGAATTTTGATGATAAGTATGTTGCTTTGCGCTCTACAACCGGTAACTGTGGCTGCTCCATCATTCGTATTTTGGAGGTGGAGCGTTATCATTTTGACCACTCATACATACATAAGTTATGCCCGCATCATTTTCACAAGTTTGCCGTCGTTCCATCGGTCGGTAGCTCGGGAGGTTTAGTAATAATTTTGAATAGAGTTTTTTTCTGCTATGGTTAATGATTCATCAGTGGGCTCAAGTTCTAAAATTTAGAACTTCTCTGTCTTCTGAACAGTGGATGATAGTAAATATTTATGGCCGATGTGATGGTGCAGTGAGAGATGATTCTTTTAGTTGGTTATATGGGCTTGATATTGCAGTAGATGGAAAATGGTTGCTATTAGGTGATTATAATTTCATTCGACCGCCATAGAATAGGAATCATGCGTCAGGTAATATTAACGATACGATCACTTTTAATGACATTATCGAGGCTCAATGTTTGGTCGAATTGTCGTTATCTAATGTGACACATACTAAATAAAGAAAGGTTCTTATATTCGAGAACTATAGGATTTTGCATCTAGGCTTTCAAAATACGGTAAATTATCTACAAATTCACGTTTGTTCCATAAAAAAAATCTTCAACGTGCGTTATGAAGATGGAGTAACTCTATTTGCAAGCTACTGTTTCTTATTGATAATCGCCACAAGGTTTTAAATTTCATGGATGTTTTAGACCATGATGGATATTCGTTGGAGTCTGAAGTGCTCTCGACCTGAGGCTGTTTAGAGTGAAAGCCAAAATTCACTGGATTTTTTTGAATGCTACACAATTACAACTTGGAACATTTAGAAAGAGAGAAATAATTTTATTTTCAACTAGGCTAGGCCTTCAAATAGAACATGGTTAGAAAGGGCAAAGGATGGCCTAACTTGGCTTATATATAGGGTCTCATCATATCTAAGTGATTATATCGCATATTTTGTTCTCTTTCTTTAAAACTTTAGTGCTATATTTATTGAATTTTTTGCTCTAGTATCCAACTCTTTCTAGTGGAATTTTCTCCCTCCATCTTATGAGCATATAACTAGTATTTTTAATATACTAAATAGGAGCGCCTCCTACTATTTAGATATTAGTTTTGTTAAATGTTTGTTACGTATTTGCAAAATATTGATCGTGTATTAAAAAATTCCATGTATTTGAAATTTTTTCATCCCATGATTAAAAAATATTCACCACATATTTCAAAAAATGCATCATGTATTTAAAGAATGCACATATTAAAAATGTTCATTCATGTATTTGAAAAATATCAATCGCATATCTAAATAAAATACTCATCTCGTATTTGAAAAACGATTCATCACATATTTAGAAAATCTTTGTCATATATTTACAGAGTGTACAAGTATAAAAGATGATAATCGTAGAAAGAAGGAATTTGAAAAGGGAGAAAGAAAAGAAAAGGGTAATTGAAAACCAGCAAAAAACCAAAAGAAAATGGGAAAGAAACAGAAAACCGCTGAAAACAACGAAAAGCCCGAGCAAAATCAGAAAACAAGCTAAATTATGCTCCGCTCACCCTTTTTGAACCTTGCACACCCCCCCCCTCTCCTGCTTTCATTTTTTTCCCTACACATCTTAGTGATTTATGAAATAAAACTCTTTTTTGGGTAAGCCAACGAGTGCTTACCATTTATTGTTTACCAAAAAAATCCTTTTGACCCAATCACTTTAATATGAGCAGGTAAATCATGGACTAACCTACCAGTGTCTCGTACCTAAGAATTAGGTAATTTTATGTCAGTCTCCTTGTCCTTCGTCCAATGTATGTATGTTCCCCTTCCCTCTCCTATTTTTTTTACCTTTTGCCCCCATCTCTCCTTTTCACTACTTTTTTTCTTCCTAAAAACCACCTCAACTGTCCCACCTCTTATTGACTTTCCAAATAAAATTTTGTTTTCTTTGATAAGCGAATACGTCCTTATCAAATTAGTGCCTACCAAATAAAATCATTTTTTACACAACAACATTAACATGAACAAGTAAATCAGGCCTAATATACTAAGATTTGTTCGTGCCCCTTGCAACGTATGGGAAATGATCTAATCATTATTAAACATTTTAACAGCTAGATGGGCCTCATTGGTCGTTATGTGCTGGTATATAAGGTTATTAAGGAGAAAACACATGTGGGAACGTGCGTGCATAGGGTTTCCACTGGCAGTTCTCTAGCCATTTTTTTATGCTACATGGATAGATGTACATACACAACGAGGGAAGGATAACATGCAAAAAAAGGAGGTTAGACGGAAGGTCGGACTAAGGAGGAGAGCGAAACGAGGAATGAGGAATATTGCGTTGTCTTCAAGTAGGAGAGATACGTATGGGAAAAAAGGAAGTGGGAGGGAGGGCCAAACGAAGGAGAAGAGCGAAACGGGAAATGAAAAGAACTATGTTCTTTTTAAATATGAGAGGTAGAAGAGGTGCATGGGCTGGACAATCCCATTTACGGGAACATGGGTAGACTGTTTTTGGTGGGTGCAGTAACAACACCTTTTGTTTGAGGCATGCAATAACAACATCTGGTCTACCAATTCTCAGGGCACATCGATTTTGGGTCTTTTTGTCTAGGAAAACTACAAAACATGGCTCGCCAGCGCATGCAGCAGGGGCCATATCTATTGATACATACGACATGCTTGGCGCAAACACAATATGATGAATAGGCCGACCTATTTTCCAACGCTAGAAAAAGGCCGACTCATGACAGTGCATGCCATCGCCACCTGGAACGGAAAACCCTATTTGCCGCTCTTGATGGCAAGTAGTAGTCGGCCGAATGCATAGAGGCGACAGAATGGGCCGCCCAACTTGTCATACGTGCGAGGGCATCCATTTTTTGTTTTGATTCATCTTCTTTTTTTTTGTTCCTTTTTCATTTTTATTTTTTGGTTTCCATAAATTCAAAAGTTTCAAAAATATTTCAGAATTTGACCAAAAAAATAAAAATTGAAAAAATTATTTCATATTTCAAATTGTTGTTCATGTTTTTCAAAAAATGTTCGAAAGTTTATTTGTTCTACGATTTTCAATAAATGTACGAAAATTCAAGAATATATGGAATTTAAAAAAAATCCCGTTTTCCAATTTGGATCCCATTGTCAAGAAATGTTCATGTTCGAGTTTATAAAAATTGTTCATCGTTTTCAAAAATATGTTCGTGTTTTGGAAAAAATAAGGTTCAGAATTTTTGAAAAGTATTCACACTTATATAAAAAACAAAACAAAATCAATTCTCGACGGGCTAGCAACATGTTACTAGAGTGCGAGGTCGCAAGGAACCTCCTTTTCTTGGTATTTTCGCGTCACGTGTTAAAAAACTCGCTTTGCGTTGTACCCTGTGGGTCAGCCTAGTCACCTGGACCCTGTGGTCGTCCCGCTCCTATATGACGCATGCAAAATGCATCATACTGGATGTCCCGCCTGGTACAAGGGATCAAAAGTGAAGACAAACATGACATTTTTCATTTAATAAGAAGAGAACGCGCGACCCTATAGAAGACCAAATGAGCAAATGAAACTAGATTTTTTGTTGTCCATGGCATGAGGCACAGGCCCAAATGGTCCATGGGGGCGCCTCCAAACCCCACACGACCCCACTACGCCTTTTCCATGTTCTTTTCTCCTCCATCATCAATTTACACAAAGACTTATCGATCGTGCGTCCTACATTACCACTAGCAAATCTACCTCGACCTTTTCTCTTAAGCCCTACCATAACTAAACCCTAAAACGCCGCTGAGGGGCGGCGAGGGTGGAACGGCGAGGCGGCCGGGCGGGTGATCCGCGGGCAGGTGGCAGCGGTGACGCGCTCGCAGCGGGGGCACATGGTGAGCGCGGACGCCGGGAGTGGCTGGCGTGTGTGCGGCGAGAGCACCGTGGGCGGCGCCATGCGCATCGCCCTCAGCTCCTCCACCTCCCGCTGCAGGCGGCGGTTCTCCTCCGTCAGCGAGCCGAAGCAGCGTTTCAGGTACTCGCACTCCATCTCCGTGTGCTTCAGCTTAGTCCTGCACACGTACGTAGTTCAATTCATTCAGATTACAGCAACTCAACCAGTACCACTAGCTAAAGAAAATGATCCAGGAATAGTAAGTAAACAACACAAGTTGCTCGATCGATCTCATAATGGAACATTGAACCTCGGAACCTACACTTGCACAAGTGAACGGTGCACATATAATTGTAACTTGACAACATGGTCAGTTGTATACAAGATGACAGAGTACACGGAGCAGAAGGCAACCAAATGCATAGAATCTCACCGTGGGAGCTTAAACTAGCATGAGCTAGAGCACTATACGCAACTTAATTTGACCATAGGCCCCCATTCCAAGAGCATTGTCATCTCGACGTAGAGTGAAGGAAGGCCAATGACTTTGCCAGGATAAGATGGACCGTACCTTCGACTTGCTCCACTTTCGACTTCACGAGACTCGCTGAGCCGGGGTCAAGTTGTAGCCGTTCCCAGGCTTGCACGTGCTGATTAGTCCACGTGCTGATGCCAGCGATTAGCTCAGTTGTTTAATCTAGAGAATCCTAATCTAGTAGTACGTGTATCATGGAGTAATAATTATAAAAGGTGGTGAAGCCGCCTTACTCTATCAAGCTAGAGAATCTACCTAGTTGATGTTGTCCCGCATCTCAGATGCAGTACAAGTTTCAAGGTAGATAGCCAGTGATCTATGCCACCTTAATTGAGGGAAGGGTCCATAATTATGTTGGGACGAGAATAGGCTATCATTACTCGGTACATACTGGAGTAGTGCTGGACAAGCATATTATCACTACTAGTTTGATTGGCGTTATCACTACATTACGATAGAAACTAATCCTCTATGCAAGTTTCTTTGGACTGAACAACGGCGGATCAGAAACGACTCAGCTTAATCTCTACGCGAGTTCAAAGTAGCATGCATGCACAGCCAAGCTAGCCTGCAAGTTAAGCAGCGCGTGCGTACCATGGACGTGTAGGATTTGCTCAATGAAGTTGCAACGTTACGCCAGTAGCTTCAAACGTCAATTACTGGGCTGATGTTCCATATATAGTGATAAACACCTTATTATCTACTGATTGTAAGTTACTCTATTAAGGACCAGACAAGCATTGCCTTGAGCTACTTGACCTTTCAACGGAGAATGAGTAACATAAGGAACAAGCAGGTCCTCCAAGTTTGTCCCATTTGCCTCGGTTTCATCATTAACTAACGAACCAATTGCACGTCACCGTCTTCCCCTACTTGAATGCATTGGCAGTACCCCCTGCCCGTTTCCTAAAAAAGTTACTAAATTAAGCCAACTAACTTGATTATCTTAATACTGACCGCCGAATGGACTAGTACGATTTTGTGGGGTAGACGAGTGGTGGTCCCTTAACGGTGAAGTTCCAAGTGAACGTGAGGCTTGGCCATGTCAATGTGTGCTCGTGAACATGTATAAAGAGGTACACTGTGTATGTGAAGACCAACAAGTTAAAAAAGGGATTCCTTGCTATTTTTACCTTGCCCTGCGGTTCTGAAACCAGACCTCCACCTGCCTGGGCCGCAGCTTCAGTTTGATCGCCAAGGCCTCCTTTTGCTTCTGCATGCAAGAATTCCATTTCCAAGGCGTTAAATAAATAAAAGTCGCTGCACGCCCATGACGGTTCACACAGGCCTTCACCGTCCATATGTAGTACAAAGAGGCGTGAATAGATATGGAGTTAGATATGGAGTAACACCGATCCCGCCAGTCAAACAAAACCTATTACGTACTACTGCTGTATGTGGAGGAGTAACTGCGTTACCCTCTGAGGCAGCTGTGGCTAGATAGGTTCATTACTCGCCGCAGCCGCACTGTACCACGACGACATGAATACCACCCCACTGCATAAGACCAACGTTGTGCTCTACAGTCAGTCTCTGCTAGACTTTGATGCACCATGTACCGCGCCAAACAATCAGAGGCGCGCCCCCACTCTTTACTTGCCTACTACGTACTAGACTAGATCTCTCCAAGCTGCTACTACAAGTTGTGCACCGTTTCGGTAATGTACCACTGCCGAGTAGTACCGACCTCTAATGCCACTAATAACGAGTAATGTGCCGGAGGGTACCACTTATCTTGATTTCCCATGAATGGGACATATAATGGATCAGTGGTTGTCCGACCCCATGGCAGGGTTCTCATCGTGCTCTTCAATGTCCATCAGAGTAGCGCCACGGAAACGAATCCAGTTCAAGATTCATCCGTACTACCAACGGATCAACTTCGCAATAAATGCTCTCGTCCGTGGACGAGATTTCTGGTGGACGTCACGTACGTATGTTATACTACTAGTATTATTACGTAAAGTACGTGTACTACACCTGCATGCCGGCGATCTTAAGCAAGCTATTAGTGTACAGGAAACTGAAGGAGTCGACAAGCATTGGGTAGAAGACGTGTGTTGCTGACCGGTGAGAGGGTGTGGTTGAGGCGGAAGCTCTCCTCGAGGAGGCGGGACTGCTCCTTGGAGAGGCGGAGCTTCTTTGGGCGGTGCGGTCCGCCGGCGCCCCGCTCCTCCTCGTCCTCTTCCACGCCGCCCATCAGGAAATCCTCCTCCTCGCCGCCGCTCGCCGGCTGGTTCATGTCCAGGTCCCTCATGTTCCCGCCACCGTTGTTGCTGATATTGTTGTTGCAAACAAACCCCTCTGCCAAGGACAGCACGTTACAGATAGTTAGTTCTCGACGATGTTACACCATCAACAGCCAGCTGGTTACTTGAACAAACTCAAACATTTAACATGCGTGTATGCGACTGAAAGAGAGAGAAAAATGCTAGCTACTGTGCTGTGCGTTTCTTCCCGAAGCACCCAAAAAAGTTTGTGCATGCGTGTAGAAACGCGATATTCACCGACAAGATTTGAAGCCATGAACGGAGAAGACGATCCAACTTTTCCAGCGGAAGCTATACTTGCAGTTGTAGGAGGGAGACGGGGAAGGAAAACAGCTGGTAGGTGCTCTTCCGAGCTTACCTGAGCCAGAGGAGGAGCTGAGGCCGGGGACAGCCATGGTGAGCTCCAGGCCTGAAGGAGAAGTGGCCCCCATCACAGGCGACAAGCCAATACGGAAACAAGAGCAAGGAAAGGGTGATGAGGATGGGGAGAGGAGGAGGCAAAGGCCAAGACAAAGACAGATTGAAAAGGAGTAGAAGCCCGGGGAGGCTTTATATAAAGGGGGCAGGGTAGTAGAGCGATACCACCACTACTCGTACTACGTTGGAACTTTTAACAGTGGCAATACTACGATTGGATGGAGGAAAAAAATATATGAAATGAAACCACTCTATTATGAGCGAGCAACACTGGTAGCAGGGTGTGATGTACTTTGTCTGGCAAGAAATTATTAGGTTCACACTGTTGGAGACATCATGAGGTTTTCTGCTTTGACCGGGATTAGGCATTTCCAACCTGAACAATCAAAACACCCGCATATTTCTGGACCAGTCCGTTCCGATGCTTTTAGTCATCTAAGGTGGATCAGCAAATCGGTCCAAACTGGTCTTGGCTCTGTTTGGATATTAGAGGTTAGAGTTAGATTCTAACTCTGAACTGACCTTAAATTAACTTTAATAAAAAAGTTGTTTGAATGGTTGGATTAGATTGACAATAAATATTCTTTCTTAATCATTTGACTATTTTGGACCCTATTTGGATGGGAGGGGTAACTTTTTTACTATTTTTTCTAGTGGGCCAAGGAGAATTAACCCAAATAAGCTCCTCTAGTGTGGGCTAGTTTTTTGGGGTGGGTTAGATCCAACTAACTCAAACTAACCCATCATGTTTGGATACTTTTGGGTTATTTGAGCCCCAACTAACTAAAACTAACTCTAACTTAGGCCAACTCCACCGCGTGACCCTATCCTGTCCGGCCCAGCGCGCGGGAGCAAACGGACTTTTGTCCGCTTTGTGTCCGCTTTCGACCCATCCGCAACTCAAGTTTGCGCCGCTTTTGGGATGAAACGGACACCACGCGGACGCGCGGGTCGTCTGCGCATGTCCTTCCCTGGCCCGCCCGTCGGTGGCACAAGACGGGCCTTTTTCTATCCGCCCCCTCCCTCCCTCCGGCCGCACCCCCTCCACTCTTCCCCACTCTTCCCCTCGTTGCCGCCACCGCCGCTGCCATTGCAGCCGTGCAGTTTGGACGCGAGCTCGCCCAACCCCTTCCCCTCGGCGCCGTCGAGCTACCCAACCACGCCCACCTGGTTTGCGCACCCGCCGGCCGGTTTTGGGGCGGATCCGGTCGGTCTTGAGCTCGACCGGCTGTGGGAGGCCGGGTCGCACCATGGACTGGTCGGGCACCTCGTCGGAAGGCCCTAGTAGGGCCGCAAGGCCACATGCAGGCAGTGGCTCCTCCTCTAGCCGCTCGGATCTGCACCGTCGGTGGTCCGTCGACAGATACACGAATGGCGGTCGGCCGGGCTCGGTGCTTGCCCAAAAGCTCGCCGGCGCACCGTTGCCACTCATTAAGTGCGACCACTGCCCAAGGATGGTCGTGCGCCGCGTGTCTACAACGCCGGAACATTCCAGATGGGTGTTCATCAAGTGCTTAAACGATGGGGTATGCGCTTTTTTAGCTTCGGTTTGTGCTCTAGATTTGACTAGTTGTGCTAACTTCAAATTTTGTTGTGTAGAATGGATGCAAGTTTTGGTATTGGGAAGAAGAGTACATCGATATATTGATAGAGCGAAATTTAGTACATGTTCGTGCACCTTTAGCTAGCATAGAGGCTGTAAATGAGACAAGTGCACTCGTTGCTAGATTAGAGGCTAGACACGAGACTAGGTGTGAGGAGGAAGCAACATCGACTTCCGGCTTGAAGAAGAAAGCAGGATGCTAGATCGAGCCTTCTGGCTTGAAGAAGAAAGGAGGATGCCAGATTGACCCTCCTCCACAGATCAACAACGAGTGCATCGAGAAGGCCCTAACCCAACTCAAGGGAGCAGTTATGGAAATTGGGTATCTTCTAAAATGTATTCTTGTGGTTCTTGTTTTCTTTGGCCTTACTTTACTAGTCAAAATGTGAAGATGCATTTTCCATGTACCAAAAATGAATGATGAAATAAAGTTAAGGACTTGCAAAGAAATAATACGCGGACAGGATGCGACCGAGATGCGTTCGCGCGGTGGGCGCATGGCCACCGCATCCCAGGACACGGCCGGACACGACCCCAAATCCCTACCCAAACGGACAGAATCCGGACAAAACGGACGTCCGTTTGGGGTCGCGCGGTGGAGTTGGCCTTAGGGATCCAAACAGGGCCTATATGTTGAAACCCCGCAGCCCGGACCCAAATCGAGGAGAGCTCTCGAGGAGTCCGGATGTCCGCCATGTCGGACTCCGACACCCATGTCCCACCCAAAACTCTATTCAGAACCCACGTATTTTCACAATCCTGCCCTCCTCCGCCGCTCTCTATCTACCGCTCCAAGACCATTGTAGCCCCTAGGACGTCGTGCGGGCCTTGTCGAACCCCGGTCAACGCCGCCCAAGCCTTGCCGGACACCGACGCCGTACTCTCTTTGGTCACCACCCCGATACCCTCCACCCCTGCTGATGCCGTCCATGGAGGACAAACACCCGGAAAGTGTCCAGAAAAATTCCATGGTGCAAAAAATTTATGTTCTAGTCACTCACTTTGAATCAAGCACGATGGATACAGACGAATACTTCTAAATCGAGTTTATGGTTTCGTTTTAGAAGATGAGGATGAAACGGTGATGATGGTGGCAATTCTTCAAGAAACGTAGCATGCTGAGGACCATGTTCTTAACTACAAAGATTCACAAAAGGGACACCGAGTGTTAAACTAGAATAGTGTATAGTGGCATATGGCTCGGTACTATGGCTACTTTACCCTCGATGCGTTATTCAAAATCTATTTTCGGCGTTGATTCCAGATGGAGCAACCCTTGTTCATGCGCCTCTACACATGTGTCAGGGCATATGATGATTATTTCAAGCCGGAGAAGCATGTCTTTGGCCTCGTCAGGTTCTCGAGTCTCGAGAAGTGGACAACTACTATGACGATGCTTGCTTATGGCATGACCACGTAATCCTGGGACGAGTACCTCCAGACGTCTGAAAGCACATGCCTCGACGCCATGGTCAGATTCGTAATTGTAGTAGTCAAGGTGTGCACTTAAAATTGAATAACTGTTCATATGCTCAACAAAATCAATACATGGGTCATCATAAAAAGCCAGCCAAAAATCATGAAGTAGCTGCATCACAAGACTTACGGAATTGGCACTCTTTCTTCGATATGTCAGGGTCTCACAATGACATCACGTGTTGAGCGGTCTTCGTTGTTTGCAAGGTTGTGTGCGGACAAAGCTTGCTCGTGCAACTATACCATCAACGTGCATGGGTACAAAATGAGGTACTATCTTTGTGTTGGTATCTACCTCCATGGGCAACCTTTGTCAAGACCATCTCCAAGCCAAGAGGTAACAAAGAATGCCACTTTGCTGCAAGACAAGACGATGCTAGAAAGAATGTGGAGAGGGCATTTGGAGTACTCCAAGCTCATTTTGCATTTGTTCCCGGGCCTGCTAAACAATGAGATTCAGAGACATTGTGTGAGGTGATGAAAGTTTATGTGTCATGCAAATCATGATTGTGAGAATGAGGGTGAGGGAGTTCGCCATGGTCTTAATTCAAAACAAAAAGGCTGATCCTATACAACTTCTAGAGCAGAATCCGACGACTTGCGAGATTTCTCGAACTACATCATCAGATTCACAATCCACAAACTCGAGCTTCAAAATGATCTAGTTGTGTATTTCTGGATGTTTCATATGGACAATTAGAATGTTGGGTTCCATGGTAGGGTGTGCTGACTGCAAAATAAAGTTTTCTTACGCGCAGAACAACCAGGAACATGCTACGGGAATGGATTAAGGATCGTCACCACTAGATACGTAGTGTCATGCAGTGGAAGTAGAGTTGGGGCAGCGCGTCCAGAGTTGTCTCCTCCTCGTCCGATCTCCCTCGAACAATTAATTGTCAGATCCCACATATAGGTTTGACAGAGCGGCGCAAGTGCACCGACTCTAACGGTATTCGCACATGCAGGAGGAACACCGTGTGGCGGACTGCTAGGCCCGATCACACAGTCGACTACAAGTGCAGGTGGCTACTTGCAACACATGCAGAGCCGTAGTGACGGCGCTGAAGCGATCAACTGAATAAGTGTGCTGCACCTCCACTATATATAGGCATCCGTCGTGGGTTCAACACTTGGGCCTAACACGGATCCTAAAGCCCAAATTCTGTTCGACCTGGATCCGTGTCCGAGTAGGATCACATCTGACTCGTGGAGTCCGGTCCGGCCTCATAGGTTCCTTCCCTTAAGCGTGTGGCCCCTTAGGTTCAAGTCGGCTTGGTCCCAAGTCGGATGACCTCCGACCTGCTCAGTTCGTAGCGGCCTCTAGCAAGGCATGCCAATCACCAAGTAGGCAATGAAGCCGGTTGGCGAACCTGTACAACATGTCACACTTTTGTTCCCTTTACCACACGATATATGTTGTCGGGCTCAAGGCGAGTCTGTCATCCTTGTGCTAGCCTGACCTCTTTCTCGTTCTAGTGATGCTGACCACAAACCGGATTATCTCATAATCCTTGTCGCATTGCCATTCTTATCTTGGCCGGATCACACAAGGGGCCCAGAGTATATCTCTCCTGATCGGAGGGGCAAATCCCATCTTGCTCGACCATGTCTTGCAGCATGGGTCGGGGCAAGCCTGAAGCCTATCTTTGTAACTACCCAGTCGTAGCGTTTGGTCGGCCCAAAGCAGGACTGTCACCATCCCGAATACATGTGCCAGCTCAGGTCTTACGACATAGAACATATGTTGTACTAGAGACCCACAGATGACCTATTGTTGCGTCTCATAGTCGGGTTTGTCTGACTCGGACCTTATCTCGACTCGGATTCAACTATGTCGAATCCGACCAGATCCTTCGAAGTCCATATTATCTGGTTAGCATCCAATGCTTCGCGGCCAATGAGATCGAGCCATCCACCGTGTCATATGCTACTCTAATCGGCTATGCGTCCACACAGCCCTTTCGACTAGGGACCTTTTAGAATAGTCATCATACAATGCATAGTCCCACAAACAAGTCATGTACTTACTGATACACATCATTGCCAATGTACAAGGACTATCTTTATTGATAAACACATAGGAAATATTATCGTACATGATTGCCTCTAGGGCATATCTCCAACATAGAATATGTGCTTGTATAAATTGAACCCAAATTTAAACTATTTTATTTTAAAAAATTATTTTGGATTGTAATATTTTTATTAATATCATTATTGCATTAGAATATTTATATTTGATTTTTTAAGGTAAATGCTGCATATTGTTCCTTAGTTCGCGACCAACTCCATGGAGATAATGTCACCAATACACAAAGGTGAAATATTAAACCACGTCTTACATAAATTATTATAGTGCAGCCTTCCCTAGCAATCTTATGAGTGGCCATGTTCTGGACCAAATTACTTGATGTTCATCCACACCCGCAAGCAAATTTTTAATCTGCTGGATGGGGAGACCAAACCTGGACTGGTCTAGCTCCCCTGCGTTGAGCGTTATGGTCGATGCTTGACTATAGGTTTTGAGTATGATCTTTTTGGCTCTCGATTCAACGCCAGGTTGTACTCCTCTTCTACATGCCAATGGCTCTGCATGCTCACGGACAGTTGCATTAGGGGAAAAATGTCATGCTCCTAATCGAAACAATCCATGGTGATCGTGAATAGACCGCCCCCCCATCGTGCATCTACCTTGCTTTGCCATGGCTCCATCAACGTTGATCTTCAATGAGTCCACCTTGAGTGGTGATCATGGTATTTTCAATGATCCTCGTTGGCTATTTTCCTTCATTGCATGGACGATTGTCCACTGCTCCCACAAGCTCTAAAAACCGATCAATTTGCCATCCCTAGCGTCACTCCACATGAGGAGAGAATTCCTTATTTGGCCTTTTTCTTAAAATTTGCTTTCCTTTTTGGCCCTTTAAATTATTTTCTTCCCATTTTGACAACTTCATTTTGTGCTCTATGTGACCCTTTCATCCATTTTTCCGTCCAATGGTGTTAATTGGCACATGCAATGATAATTTTGTCCTTAATGGTAGTATGTCACCAGAAAAGAGAAGAGAGGGGGCATGAACGGATAGAAAAAAGGGGAGGAGAGGGAGGGATCTGTGTTGGGAGTTTCTTAAATTTTTTAGGGAAAATCTGTGTTGGGAGTTTTTTTTGAAAGATCCAGCAATCACTGGCTTTTCATATCATTAGCAGAAAGCAGTGGGAAATACAAAGGTGCGTTGGAGGGTCCTAAGACCAGTACAGGAAAAGATTACATCAACTTAGCTTCGGCCTAGGCTTTGCTGACCGAAGGAAAAATACAATGGCCTATATCTCATGGCGGATCCCAGAAGGGTCTCTCCAAGCATGCTGCGCCCGCTTGCCGCCAAAGTTGCACTGAATTTTCGATGGCCTTTGTAATGTCCCTTGCTGCCGGCTGCTTGCCTCTGAAAGTGCAGTTGTTCCGCTCTTTCCATATCTCCCAGCATGTCAAAAGCATGATCATGCTGGCGCCCTTCCGCTGGGTCGGCGGGGTCTTGCTGATCATCCGTTGCATGATCACCGGAGAATTGGAATTTTGCCATGAGTGATGTGGAGCTAGCTGTCGGCATCCTTCTCTTGAACCCACCAACCCCCAGACCTCAAGTGTTGTTTGGCATGTCCAGAGCAAGTGGTGGGTCGACTCCAGGTTGCGGACACAAAACTGGTAGAAATAGTTGTTTGGCCAACCGCGCCGCTGGAGACGATCATTTGTCCAGAGGCGATCTTTCAATAACAGCCAAGCGAAGAATTTGATGTTCCCAGGTGCCCATGTTTTCCAAATGAGCTCATCCAAAACTGAGAGGATCCGTCCCTGGAACTGCATGGCATAGGATGACTTTGATGTGTATTTGCCTGTTGCATCATGGTTTCATCGAATTGTGTCCCTCTCTCCCTCCCGGAGGTCCGGGGCACCAGCGATGATCAAGCGGTTGAGCTGGACGAACTACTGCAGCAACGGCTGCGTGTCTCCATGTCTCAGGTCTTCAATCCAAGTGTCATTTCTAAGAGCATCTTGAACTGTCCTATTTTTGTGCTTGGAGTGGTTGAGGAGGGCTGGGTAGGCAGTGGCCAGCGTGATTGGGCCAATCCAAGAGGAGTGCCAGAATAGGGCTGTTGAACCATCCCCAATTGATACCATCGTCGCAGCCGCAAACAGAGCTTTGTCTTCCTCGTTGCATGGTGGCGTCGTGCCCACGCATGGGCGGTCCGGATCGGCCCAGGAGATTTAGAGCCATCGCAGCCGCAAGGCACGGCTGAAGCGATCCAGGTCCGGGATGCCCAGGCCTCCCCTGGAGGTTGGCGCACACACCACGGGCCAGCTTACTTTGCAGCTGGCCCCCGTCAACTCATCATCATGTTTCCATAGGAATCGGCGTCTACACTTGTCAATTTCTTTCAGTAGCTTCTTTAGAACTTTTAGTATGGTGAGCGCAAAAGTTGGCATGGTGCTGAGAACACTTCGAACCAGCACTCTGTGTTGGGGCCGAGGTTCCTCGTGCGGCTGTGCCCGACAAGCGGCCGATGTTGTATCCTCCTCCCGTGCGTGGGTGCGCCAAGGCCGCTGGCACCTCTCATGCACGGCGGCTCCGAGACTGTCAGTCGTGTTTGTACATCGTATTACAACTGTAGCTCGTATCCTCCAAAAACAATACGTACGTGCAAGCTAGCACAGATAAGCAGCGGGCCCCCACCTCTTTATATCTAGTGCATGTAAATGGAAACAGAATCTGTCCAGAACCCCGTCCCCTGTGTCGCCCCCCACTAGGGCGGCTCGGGCGGAACCCTAGCCCCTCCACCGCCGGGCTCCCAACCCCTTCCTCCCTTCCCCTCCACCGCCGTTGGCGGAGGCCACCGGGCAAAGCCTCAGGCGGCGGACAGCGGCGGTGGAGGCTCCCTTCCCTCCCGCCTTCCTTTGGATGAGGCAGGTGACGGGGGTAGGGGCCCTCCTCCCCGATCTGAGCTGTCGTCGCGGTGGTGCAGCCGATCTGACTGCCGGCAACGCTTTGGCGGTGTGGTGATGGGAGGAGGCGGCGGAGCAGCGGGCTTCGTGGAAGATCTGGTGGTGTCGGCTGCTTGACGGGCGTGCTTGGTCATGGCGGCGTGGTCGCAGTGGCCGGCGGCTTGGCCAGTCGGCGGCGGTGGAACATGGCCGATGGCAGCGACGATGTACTTCCTGGATCCCGGGGTGGCGGCCCTGGAGGGTGGCGGCTCGTGAAGCTAGGGCTTCCCGCAGCGGCATGGCGTGGTGCAGTCCCTGTCCAAGGCGGATCTGTGACGGCGATCTGCTTTGGATTTGTTCGGATCAGAGACGGTGACGAGTTCGCAGGATTCATCTCGGCGGCTCTCGCTGCTTGGTGAGGCGGGGTGGGAGCCCTCCTCCTAGGCTCCAGTGGTGGCACACTCAGGTTGTGGCCGGTGCACCAGGGCTCCTACGGTGGCACTGTTGCTGCGGGTGGTCGCCGGATCTAGGCAGCTGGATCTGGTGCTTTGAAGGCGGTCGAGACGGTGCACATGTTGTCGGGTGGATTTCTTGGGACGGATCCGGGTGAAAACCTGGTTTTCGGTCGATGGCGGGAACCGGTGATGACGATGTCCTTATCATCGTTTCCTTCATGAAGGCATCATCGAGGTGAAGCTCCTAACTCCACTCAATACCTCCGAGGGAAACCCTAGATCGGCTGATCGGATGCTGGCGACAAGTATGTGTCGTCACCCCTTGGGGCGGCATTCTTGGAGGTGCACTCGGCTTCGCGGGACCAGCGGACGGCATCTTTCGTGGAGCGGTGCTTCATCCTACCATTGATGGCGACGGATCTCGACGGCATTGCGCAGTGCAGATTCGGAGTTTGATGTGCGAGGATGGTCTCGCGCAGGAGGAAGACGCTGTCTAGCGTCGTGGTGGCGTTGATGGCAGAGAGACCTGACACGGTTGATGCAACAGTACAGCTCTGAAGATGGATTGGTGGCAGGTGGCTGCGGCGACCTCATACCCGGCAGGCGTCCTAGTTGAGGAGTTCGCCGGACTGGTAGGTTCCCCATACCCGACAGGCGTCCTGGTTGGGACCTCAGGTCTTAAATGTTTAGGTTTGGCTGCGATGTCTGTTTGGTATTAGGCCCAGGCTGTCTGCGTCCCTTCATCAACTGGATAGATGTAGCGTCAGTTTGTTGCTTAGACGGCGGCTTTAGTCTTATTGTTGTATGACTTTGTAAGGTCTTGTGCGAATAATTAATAATGGTCGTATGCATCGCCCAGATGCAGAGGTCGAGGGTCATCCTCCTTTTTTTTAAATGTGTGTATGTAAATAATTTGGTCACATACAACACTAGGGGTAAAATAGTCTTTTCAGGTTAAACTTAACATCGTTACATGTCAAAACTGACGGAAGTGTCATATGGGGAACAAAATGAAATTTGAGTGTCAAAAAAGGAAAAATAAAAAAATTGGGCCAAAAAGAGAAGCGAATTTAAAAAAAAGGCCAAACAAGGAATTCTCTCCCACATGAGCCACATGTGACAAAGCATCATGATCATAATTGCCTTCTCTGCTTCTTTCTTCATGCCCATCCAATCAAGTAACCAGGATGATAACATGTGTTGCGACTCAACAAACTCCAGAGGTGTGAAAGAATATGTTAGGTTGATCTCCTCCCGTGTGGGCCCAACGGCCCATCGGGCCCTTAGATCCGCGCCCTGTTCGGGAGCGCTCAACCCACTATGGTTGACGGCCCCCTGTCACATGCGCTAGATATAAAGAGGTGGGGGCCGGCGGCACGCAACACGAGGTTCATCGCGAACCGTACCCTCGCTGATACACCTACTGATCTAGGTTAGCACAATAGCGACGGGAAGCTCCGCCGCCGCCGCCTTGACCACACCCTGCCATCACCGTCGCCCTCACCATGTCCGACACCACGGGCTCATCGAGCCAAGGAGAAAGTACTCCTCTTCTTCCCCATCTCTCTGTCCTCCCTTCTCAAATGATTAGACATATTCGATATATAGATAGTCCTACCAATAATCTCTAGCTTAGATGTTCCTAGAGAACTTAACATTGGTGTCAGAGCAGTGCTAGGCTTATATTTTTCAGGTAGAAAGAAAAGCAAATGAGATCGACACCTTCTAGATTAATTACAGTAAAAGAACAACCTTTTCCCTTTTATCGTGTTCAGATCGATTGGATTTCGAAAGGAGCAGTACCCCGAGGCGGCAAAGGGCACTGCCGTTGCGTCGCTTGACAGCAGCGCGCTCTCCTCGGGAGCTCGCGCACGCCGGCAAGGGGACAACAAGCGCGCCACCACTCCATCGGAAAGAACGCTGTCGAAGAGGCGGCACAACCGCATCTCTCTCTCTGCCATAGGTGGAGGGTGAGGATGGAGGAAGAAGGGGAAAGGGAAGGGGGCTCGCACGGCGCGGTGGTTCGACGCAGTCACCGGTGGCCCGCGTTGCCCTAACCCGCTGCTACAGAGACGTAGAGGCGAGCAGAAAGAAACTGGTTAGGGTTTTCGGGAGGATGACCGGGGGCTGGTTTTGACCCAGCGAAGAGCGCACTGGACCGTTGGATTCCCATGATCTCGTGCGGCGCTCGCCCAGCGGGCCATGGGTAGCGTTGTCTAGTCTGCAGAGCGGCGCACGCCCAGCGGGCCATGGGCTGCGAGCGGTGCGCGTGTCCCATGCCATGGGACCGGCCACGCAAGCAAAGTGGCCCGTCAGCGTTTTGTCTGTTATTTTTGTCTTCAGAAGCATGTTTTCGATTGAATTATGTAAAGTTTTTAGAGAACATTGCTCAGAATTTTACTATTCGAACTAATCCAACAAAGTGTTTGTTTTAGAAAATAGAAAAGTAAAAAAATGCTTCTGAAAAGCATAAAGTTCATGGATTTTTTATTCATGTTTTCCGCTGCAAAATAAATAAAAGTGCTCTTTTTAAAAGGTGAATAGAACTAAAGTGAGAGTTAACTTTTAAGAGGATGTTAAAGTGATTATTGAAACAATTATGATTCTGTTATTTTATGACCAACGTTGTTAATAACATAATCGTGATTTGTTGTTGTTATATGTGCATTTATTTCTATTTCCTGCCCAACGGTGATATAGTTTCAATTGCACAAACAGTTGTATGTTTTAATTTTGACCAATGTTGGATTAATGCACACAATTGTTATTATGATCTCACTTCATTGTGGTTTTCACGAGGGTACTACTTGATGAGCTGCATCAAGGATGTTCCAACCCTCAGAGGTGACAACTACACTGAATGGAGAAAGAAGGTCGACTTGGCTTTTGTTTGTGCTGAGGTGGACTGGGTTGTGGACACCCCACGGCCGGTCAAACCAACAGAGCCAGTCAGAGATGCAAATGATGATGATGATGCTTGGGACAAAAAAGAAGAGGGTTCATGCTCCAGTGGAGATGTCATATACCCTCGACAACCACAAGTGGCTCACCGCCAATAAAAAGTGCATGGCTTTCATAAAGAACACAATTGAGAATGCTATTGTGGGCTCGATTGCAGAGTGTACTTTCGGAGGGGAGTTTTTTGAAAAGATAAATAGCCAGTTCACTGGTTCTTCAAATATATATGCTACCTAGTTGCTAAAGTAGCCGGTGACAAAAAAGTACACAGGTGGTGGACATGGCATAAGAGAGCACATCCTTAGGATGAGCAACATGGCAGCTAAGCTTAAACCCATGGATTCGGATTTGGAGCTCAAGCCCGCAGTCCTTGTTCACCTGGTTATGGCTTCACCACCAAAAGAGTTTGATACTTTTGTTGTCAACTACAACATGTCACCTAGAAAATGGGACATTGAAAAGACTATAGCCATGTGTGTGCAAGAAGAGGAAAGACTTAGAACCTCACATGGTGGTTCTCTGAACTATGTGAAGGATAATAAGAAAAAGAACTACAATCAAAGTAGCAATGGTTTCCCTTCAAAGTCACATGGAAAAGCTCCCATGCAATATCAACATCAGCAAAAGTCTCTTCCAGTGCACAAAGATACATGTCTCCATTGTAAGCAGACTGGGCATTAGAAGAAATATTGACCTGTTTGGCTAAAGTCAATAATGGCAAGATAACAATATTGTTTCCTTTGACTCAGGTGCAACAGTTCTTGTTGCAAATTCATTACAGGGATTCCATTCGACGCGGACTACGCAAAGAAGCAAAAGAAGCATTGAAGTTGCAAATGGAGTTCAAGCAGAAGTTGAAGCTGCCTGCTACATCTCCCTGGAGTTAGCTCATGGATTCAAGCTTCTTCTTATAGATGTTTTATATGTTTCTTCATTACACAAAAACTTGATTAGTGTTTCATGTTTGGATAAAGATCATTATGAATGTTATTTTGGACATGGCAAATGTGCCATATGGTTTAATAATACTCATGTGGGTGTTGCTTTCCTTCGCAATGAGCTTTATTCATTATCACTACGTGCAAAAGTGTATTCTGTGAGTAATGCGAATGAGCATGTTTCCGCGTCGGATAAAGAACAAAAGAAAAGAAAGAGAACTCACGACTCATCGAAATTATGGCATTGTCGCTTGGGCCATATTTCGAAGGGGAGAATAGAAAGACAATTCAAAATGAAATTTGTCCTCCATTAGAGTTCTCAGACTTAGAACAATGCATAGATTGCATTAAAGGAAAGTATGTAAAACATATCAAAAAGGGTGCAAGCTGTAGCACGGGAACACTAGAAATCATTCACACTGACATTTGTGGACCATTTCCTGTGAAATGTGTGGATGGCTATGACTCGTTCATAACATTCACAGATGATTACTCCCGATATGGTTATATTTATCCAATCAAAGAAAGATCTGAAGCGTTGGATAAATTTAAGATATTCAAAGCCGAAGTTGAAAAGCAGCATGATAAAAGAAAAAAGATAGTAAGGTCTGATCGTGTGTGTGTAGGGGGTGGGTACTATGGTCGGCACACTCCATATGGCCAAGTCCCTGGACCCTTTGCAAGGTTCTTACAGGAGACTGACATAGTGGCCCAGTATTCAATGTCGGGCGAGCCTCAACAAAGTGGAGTAGCTGAAAGGCGTAACCATACACTAATGGATACTAGAAGAACACCCGTGCGTTGCAACGGGGCCACATTAACTTTAAAAGTTCAATATTAATATTCTCATATATATCAAGTGACATTGGCGACCTTTTTTATCATCAATTCCTCACACACACTCTCTGCCTCCCTCTTCCTCACTCTCTCCCCCTCTCCCTCTCTCTCTCTCTCTCTAACACACACATATCCATCTTATTGGCTACGGGACCATAATCCATCTATTTCACACACACAAGCTAGTACATAACAATATGGATTATGTGTATTATATTTGCCACCACAACTGAGGGAATTAATTTCATGTAAATCGGCCAGCCACAGCTCCAAGAATACGCGGAGGAGGTGGCCCGGGTCGGCGTCGGCGCCGTCCTTCACGGGCCACGGGCCCGCTTCCAAGCGCGTCTGCGCGTCGGCCACCCACGCCGTGTCCTTCAAGTGCCACTTCCACCGCACCAACTCACAGGGTCACGGCCATGGCCAGGGCCAGGGAAGCCGCCCTTCTTTGCCCCCTTCACCGGCCGCGGCCAACGCGGTGCCGCGGCACCCGGCCTCGCCGTCCTCGTCCTCCAGCACCATCGCGACCCAGTGACGCAGCCCAAGCATCGGCCTCGAGAATCAAGAACGCTCGACAACGTAGAGGGAAGGAAAGATCATATACATGTCATAAGAAAGGGAGTTTATTTACTGCTCCCTCGATGTATTGTTTCCTTTGTTTGGAGATTGATTACCATCCGTGAGTTAAGGTAAGGTTTACGTGATTGAGCGATTTTTTGAAAATCAATTATTTGTTTTCTAATTAATGTAACTGAGTGATTGAAGGTAAGGTTAATTAATTTAGATTTGATCTTTAGAGATTGTTCGTGATTGATTCTACATTACTAAATAACTTGCGCCAGTATGAAAAGTTCTGATCTGTTTAGATTTCTTTCGTTGTGTGAGAGGGTGACGCGAAAATAAACCGATGAAGTGAGGGGAGGGAACGAAAAAAATCTACGAAAAAAAACCAGCGAAGGTGGGAGGAGGTACCAAAAAAAACCATGGAAGGTGGGAGGAGACTACCAACTGTTTCATTAGGAGTAGAAATTATTAGAGATTAGAGATTATTTGTTTCCTGAAAATCTATTGTTTGTTTCCTAAAGCAAATTGCATTAATGAGAGAGATTTCGTAGATTTGGTTAAGGTAGGAAAGAATCTATTATTTGTTTGCTAAAGCAAATTGCATTAATGGGAGGGATCCGTTGATTTGGCTAAGGTAGGAAAGAATCTATTATTTGTTTGCTAAAGCAAATTGATTCGGAGTTTGATGTGCGAGGATGGTCTCGCGCAGGAGGAAGACGCTGTCTAGCGTCGTGGTGGCGTTGATGGCAGAGAGACCTGACACGGTTGATGCAACAGTACAGCTCTGAAGATGGATTGGTGGCAGGTGGCTGCGGCGACCTCATACCCTGCAGGCGTCCTAGTTGAGGAGTTCGCCGGACTGGTAGGTTCCCCATACCCGACAGGCGTCCTGGTTGGGACCTCAGGTCTTAAATGTTTAGGTTTGGCTGCGATGTCTGTTTGGTATTAGGCCCAGGCTGTCTGCGTCCCTTCATCAACTGGATAGATGTAGCGTCAGTTTGTTGCTTAGACGGCGGCTTTAGTCTTATTGTTGTATGACTTTGTAAGGTCTTGTGCGAATAATTAATAATGGTCGTATGCATCACCCAGATGCAGAGGTCGAGGGTCATCCTCCTTTTTTTTAAATGTGTGTATGTAAATAATTTGGTCACATACAACACTAGGGGTAAAATAGTCTTTTCAGGTTAAACTTAACATCGTTACATGTCAAAACTGACGGAAGTGTCATATGGGGAACAAAATGAAATTTGAGTGTCAAAAAAGGAAAAATAAAAAAATTGGGCCAAAAAGAGAAGCGAATTTAAAAAAAAGGCCAAACAAGGAATTCTCTCCCACATGAGCCACATGTGACAAAGCATCATGATCATAATTGCCTTCTTTGCTTCTTTCTTCATGCCCATCCAATCAAGTAACCAGGATGATAACATGTGTTGCGACTCAACAAACTCCAGAGGTGTGAAAGAATATGTTAGGTTGATCTCCTCCCGTGTGGGCCCAACGGCCCATCGGGCCCTTAGATCCGCGCCCTGTTCGGGAGCGCTCAACCCACTATGGTTGACGGCCCCCTGTCACATGCGCTAGATATAAAGAGGTGGGGGCCGGCGGCACGCAACACGAGGTTCATCGCGAACCGTACCCTCGCTGATACACCTACTGATCTAGGTTAGCACAATAGCGACGGGAAGCTCCGCCGCCGCCGCCTTGACCACACCCTGCCATCACCGTCGCCCTCACCATGTCCGACACCACGGGCTCATCGAGCCAAGGAGAAAGTACTCCTCTTCTTCCCCATCTCTCTGTCCTCCCTTCTCAAATGATTAGACATATTCGATATATAGATAGTCCTACCAATAATCTCTAGCTTAGATGTTCCTAGAGAACTTAACATTGGTGTCAGAGCAGTGCTAGGCTTATATTTTTCAGGTAGAAAGAAAAGCAAATGAGATCGACACCTTCTAGATTAATTACAGTAAAAGAACAACCTTTTCCCTTTTATCGTGTTTAGATCGATTGGATTTCGAAAGGAGCAGTACCCCGAGGCGGCGAAGGGCACTGCCGTTGCGCCGCTTGACAGCAGCGCGCTCTCCTCGGGAGCTCGCGCACGCCGGCAAGGGGACAACAGGCGCGCCACCACTCCATCGGAAAGAACGCTGTCGAAGAGGCGGCACAACCGCATCTCTCTCTCTCTGCCATAGGTGGAGGGTGAGGATGGAGGAAGAAGGGGAAAGGGAAGGGGGCTCGCACGGCGCGGTGGTTCGACGCAGTCACCGGTGGCCCGCGTTGCCCTAACCCGCTGCTACAGAGACGTAGAGGCGAGCAGAAAGAAACTGGTTAGGGTTTTCGGGAGGATGACCAGGGGCTGGTTTTGACCCAGCGAAGAGCGCACTGGACCGTTGGATTCCCATGATCTCGTGCGGCGCTCGCCCAGCGGGCCATGGGTAGCGTTGTCTAGTCTGTAGAGCGGCGCACGCCCAGCGGGCCATGGGCTGCGAGCGGTGCGCGTGTCCCATGCCATGGGACCGGCCACGCAAGCAAAGTGGCCCGTCAGCGTTTTGTCTGTTATTTTTGTCTTCAGAAGCATGTTTTCGATTGAATTATGTAAAGTTTTTAGAGAACATTGCTCAGAATTTTACTATTCGAACTAATCCAACAAAGTGTTTGTTTTAGAAAATAGAAAAGTAAAAAAATGCTTCTGAAAAGCATAAAGTTCATGGATTTTTTATTCATGTTTTCCGCTGCAAAATAAATAAAAGTGCTCTTTTTAAAAGGTGAATAGAACTAAAGTGAGAGTTAACTTTTAAGAGGATGTTAAAGTGATTATTGAAACAATTATGATTCTGTTATTTTATGACCAACGTTGTTAATAACATAATCGTGATTTGTTGTTGTTATATGTGCATTTATTTCTATTTCCTGCCCAACGGTGATATAGTTTCAATTGCACAAACAGTTGTATGTTTTAATTTTGACCAATGTTGGATTAATGCACACAATTGTTATTATGATCTCACTTCATTGTGGTTTTCACGAGGGTACTACTTGATGAGCTGCATCAAGGATGTTCCAACCCTCAGAGGTGACAACTACACTGAATGGAGAAAGAAGGTCGACTTGGCTTTTGTTTGTGCTGAGGTGGACTGGGTTGTGGACACCCCACGGCCGGTCAAACCAACAGAGCCAGTCAGAGATGCAAATGATGATGATGATGCTTGGGACAAAAAAGAAGAGGGTTCATGCTCCAGTGGAGATGTCATATACCCTCGACAACCACAAGTGGCTCACCGCCAATAAAAAGTGCATGGCTTTCATAAAGAACACAATTGAGAATGCTATTGTGGGCTCGATTGCAGAGTGTACTTTCGGAGGGGAGTTTTTTGAAAAGATAAATAGCCAGTTCACTGGTTCTTCAAATATATATGCTACCTAGTTGCTAAAGTAGCCGGTGACAAAAAAGTACACAGGTGGTGGACATGGCATAAGAGAGCACATCCTTAGGATGAGCAACATGGCAGCTAAGCTTAAACCCATGGATTCGGATTTGGAGCTCAAGCCCGCAGTCCTTGTTCACCTGGTTATGGCTTCACCACCAAAAGAGTTTGATACTTTTGTTGTCAACTACAACATGTCACCTAGAAAATGGGACATTGAAAAGACTATAGCCATGTGTGTGCAAGAAGAGGAAAGACTTAGAACCTCACATGGTGGTTCTCTGAACTATGTGAAGGATAATAAGAAAAAGAACTACAATCAAAGTAGCAATGGTTCCCCTTCAAAGTCACATGGAAAAGCTCCCATGCAATATCAACATCAGCAAAAGTCTCTTCCAGTGCACAAAGATACATGTCTCCATTGTAAGCAGACTGGGCATTAGAAGAAATATTGACCTGCTTGGCTAAAGTCAATAATGGCAAGATAACAATATTGTTTCCTTTGACTCAGGTGCAACAGTTCTTGTTGCAAATTCATTACAGGGATTCCATTCGACGCGGACTACGCAAAGAAGCAAAAGAAGCATTGAAGTTGCAAATCGAGTTCAAGCAGAAGTTGAAGCTGCCTGCTACATCTCCCTGGAGTTAGCTCATGGATTCAAGCTTCTTCTTATAGATGTTTTATATGTTTCTTCATTACACAGAAACTTGATTAGTGTTTCATGTTTGGATAAAGATCATTATGAATGTTATTTTGGACATGGCAAATGTGCCATATGGTTTAATAATACTCATGTGGGTGTTGCTTTCCTTCGCAATGAGCTTTATTCATTATCACTACGTGCAAAAGTGTATTCTGTGAGTAATGCGAATGAGCATGTTTCCGCGTCGGATAAAGAACAAAAGAAAAGAAAGAGAACTCACGACTCATCGAAATTATGGCATTGTCGCTTGGGCCATATTTCGAAGGGGAGAATAGAAAGACAATTCAAATGAAATTTGTCCTCCATTAGAGTTCTCAGACTTAGAACAATGCATAGATTGCATTAAAGGAAAGTATGTAAAACATATCAAAAAGGGTGCAAGCTGTAGCACGGGAACACTAGAAATCATTCACACTGACATTTGTGGACCATTTCCTGTGAAATGTGTGGATGGCTATGACTCGTTCATAACATTCACAGATGATTACTCCCGATATGGTTATATTTATCCAATCAAAGAAAGATCTGAAGCCTTGGATAAATTTAAGATATTCAAAGCCGAAGTTGAAAAGCAGCATGATAAAAGAAAAAAGATAGTAAGGTCTGATCGTGTGTGTGTAGGGGGTGGGTACTATGGTCGGCACACTCCATATGGCCAAGTCCCTGGACCCTTTGCAAGGTTCTTACAGGAGACTGACATAGTGGCCCAGTATTCAATGTCGGGCGAGCCTCAACAAAGTGGAGTAGCTGAAAGGCGTAACCATACACTAATGGATACTAGAAGAACACCCGTGCGTTGCAACGGGGCCACATTAACTTTAAAAGTTCAATATTAATATTCTCATATATATCAAGTGACATTGGCGACCTTTTTTATCATCAATTCCTCACACACACTCTCTGCCTCCCTCTTCCTCACTCTCTCCCCCTCTCCCTCTCTCTCTCTCTCTCTAACACACACATATCCATCTTATTGGCTACGGGACCATAATCCATCTATTTCACACACACAAGCTAGTACATAACAATATGGATTATGTGTATTATATTTGCCACCACAACTGAGGGAATTAATTTCATGTAAATCGGCCAGCCACAGCTCCAAGAATACGCGGAGGAGGTGGCCCGGGTCGGCGTCGGCGCCGTCCTTCACGGGCCACGGGCCCGCTTCCAAGCGCGTCTGCGCGTCGGCCACCCACGCCGTGTCCTTCAAGTGCCACTTCCACCGCACCAACTCACAGGGTCACGGCCATGGCCAGGGCCAGGGAAGCCGCCCTTCTTTGCCCCCTTCACCGGCCGCGGCCAACGCGGTGCCGCGGCACCCGGCCTCGCCGTCCTCGTCCTCCAGCACCGTCGCGACCCAGTGACGCAGCCCAAGCATCGGCCTCGAGAATCAAGAACGCTCGACAACGTAGAGGGAAGGAAAGATCATATACATGTCATAAGAAAGGGAGTTTATTTACTGCTCCCTCGATGTATTGTTTCCTTTGTTTGGAGATTGATTACCATCCGTGAGTTAAGGTAAGGTTTACGTGATTGAGCGATTTTTTGAAAATCAATTATTTTTTTTCTAATTAATGTAACTGAGTGATTTAAGGTAAGGTTAATTAATTTAGATTTGATCTTTAGAGATTGTTCGTGATTGATTCTACATTACTAAATAACTTGCGCCAGTATGAAAAGTTCTGATCTGTTTAGATTTCTTTCGTTGTGTGAGAGGGTGACGCGAAAATAAACCGATGAAGTGAGGGGAGGGAACGAAAAAAATCTACGAAAAAAAACCAGCGAAGGTGGGAGGAGGTACCAAAAAAAACCATGGAAGGTGGGAGGAGACTACCAACTGTTTCATTAGGAGTAGAAATTATTAGAGATTAGAGATTATTTGTTTCCTGAAAATCTATTATTTGTTTCCTAAAGCAAATTGCATTAATGAGAGAGATTTCGTAGATTTGGTTAAGGTAGGAAAGAATCTATTATTTGTTTGCTAAAGCAAATTGCATTAATGGGAGGGATCCGTTGATTTGTCTAAGGTAGGAAAGAATCTATTATTTGTTTGCTAAAGCAAATTGCATTAATAGAAAAGATCCGTTGATTTGGCTCAGGTAGGAAAGAATCCATTATTTGTTTCCTAAAGAAAATTGCATTAATGAGAGAGATTTGTTGATTTGGCTAAGGTAGGCGGTTTTCGCGGTTCGTGGCGGCTTAGTGTGAGGTGGGACGAGGTACCAAAAAAAACATGGGAGGTGGGACGAAAAAAACCTGGGAGGTGGGAGTTGTCCCTGGTTAACCTACGAAATTTCGTAGATTTTTTTAGGACGAAAAAAAACCGTGGAAGGTGGGACTAAAAAAACCTGGAAGCGAGACTACCAACTGCTCCTTTAGGAATAGAGATTTTTCTTATGTGTAGGAAGAAAAATAGAGCAATGTTGGATACACCATTGATAGGTAATTGAATTGCAGGTAGAAAGTATACCAATAATTTTACATATACATTTTGACCGAAGAAAATTATGCTTCCAAAAGGGTGGAAATTTGTTTCCAACAACAATCACTTGTACTTCCAATGTGAACAAAATCTGAATCACGTGTGGCTACTACACATATGGTATCCTTCAGCCCGGCCAAATGCAAGACCGCTGGAGCACAGCCGACGTAGCACGCATGAGAGCATCGCTACCACGCAGCCACATTGAAAAGGGACCTCATGAGTCTATAGCATGCAGCCCCAATTACAGGCTTCAACGAGCAGAGCACGACCATACCACTTCAAGCAGCAATACAAAATGTCTGACGAGGAGTAGCAGAGGAAACGAAGGTCTGCACACCGGCGAAATTACAGTGCCACACCGGCCAGATTGGGGATGCAGCGCGACGAACGGATCACAAGGAGCGTTGTGGGGGCATGAAGCACACATGCACATGCTTAGCCATCAAGGCGACATGGTGTGTGCGTTCTTGCCGGAGGACTTGCTGGTCGAACGTAGATGCGGTGGTGCGATAAGAGCGAGGTTGAAGCGAGGAGGATCCAGATGGCAGGTGTGGCAGAGAGGGTGGCGAGGTAGTTGATTAGGGTTTGATGGTGGATGTGAGGATGATTCGGAGGGGTTATATAGTACAGCCAGGTGTTGTTGGATGCATGGCTCCAAAACGATTGGTGAGATGCTGGTCTGACGAAAGCCATGTATTAGACGTCTCACAGGAATAGTTTTCCTTTATATTTATAGCCTTACCATACCTGGATTGATTTATTGCCATATAATTACCATATTCGAAATTTCCTGAGTTATGACCTTACCATACCTGGATGGATTTATTACTATAATAATCATATTTGAGATTTCTGAGTTTATAGCCTTACCATACGTGGATTAATTGTGATTGATTACCATAAATACATTGGGTGTTGCCGGTTAGACGAGAAAAGAGGAAAACCGGTGAGAGGGTGGTGGTGGGAGGTGGGACGAAGAAAAACCAGACGAAAAAAAGCCAGACGAAAATAAATCGTGGAGACTATTCACCAACTCAGATTTCCTTCTCTTTCGCTGAACTCGGGAAATCCTTCCTACATGTGACGCACGGCCTTAACTGCCCTGCAATCTCCACGATTATCTTCCCTACATACACGTGATTGTTTCCTTCTCATTTGTTAACAGATTGGCTAGCACCATTATATATCGGGAGCAAGAAAATCGCCCGAGATATCGCTCTGTTTTATTGAATTGATTGTGTCTGGTTACCTTAAGTTAATTGATTGCGTTTGGAAAGAATTGATTGTCATGCATGATTGCGTTTGGAAAGAATTGATTGTCATGCATGAATCGGGGACTTAAGGGGGGAAACGGAACCTGACTGCGTGCGGTGAATGGGGTGGGGTAGGGGTGGGGATGGTGTGATGAAAAAAACCGGTTGAAAAAAAACCATGGTAGGTGGGACGAAAAAAAACCTGGAAGCGAGACTACCAACTGCTCCATTAGGAGTAGAGATGGTGTGCAGCAAGATGAGTCACTCCACCTTGCCATTGGGATTATGAACGAATGCGCTTAAAACTGCTATTCACATTCTCAATAGAGTACAAAGCAAGTCGGTGCCCAAAACACTGTACGAGTTTTGGAGAGGAAGAGTGCCCTCCCTACAACACTTCAAGGTGTGGGGGAGCCCAGCTGAGACCAAAGTGTTTAATTCAAATATTGCAAAGTTAGATCCCAAAACAGTCACTTGCCACCTAATTGGCTATCCTGATAGATCAAAAGGGTTTCGTTTCTACTGCCCAGAGAGATACATGTCTCCATCAGGATAGCCAATGAAGTGGCAACTGTCTGTTTTGGGATCTAACTTTGCAATATTTGGATTAAACACTTTGGCCTTAGTTGGGCTCCCCCACACACTGAAGTGTTGTAGGGAGGGCACTCTTCTTGTCCACAACTCGTACGGTGTTTTGGGCACCGACTTGCTTGGTACTCTATTGAGAATGTGAATGGTGGTTTTAAGCGCCTCCATCCATAATCCCAATGGCAAGGTGGAGTAACTCATCATGTCGCGCACCATATTCATTAGTGTACGGTTACGCCTTTTAGCTACTCCATTTTGCCGAGGCTCTCCTGACATTGAATACTGGGCCACTATGTCAGTCTACTGCAAGAACCTTGCAAAGGGTCCAGGGACTTGGCCATATGGAGTGTGCCGACCGTAGTACTCCCCCCACGGTCAGATCTTACTATCTTTTTTCCTTTATCATGCTGATTTTCAACTTCAGCTTTGAATATCTTAAATTTATCCAACGCTTCATATCTTTCTTTGATTGGATAAATATAACCATATCGGGAGTAATCATCTGTGAATGTTATGAACGAGTCATAGCCATCCACACTTTTCACAGGAAATGGTCCACAAATGTCAGTGTGAATGATTTCTAGTGTTCCTGTGCTATGGTTTGCACCTTTTTTGATATGTTTTACATACTTTCCTTTAATGCAATCTATGCATTGTTCTAAGTCTGAGAACTCTAATGGAGGAAGAATTTCAGTTTTAACCAGTCTTTCTATTCTCCCCTTCGAAATATGGCCCAAGCGACAGTGCCATAATTTCGATTAGTCATGAGTTCTCTTTCTTTTCTTTTGTTCTTTATCCGACGCGGAAACATGCTCATTCCCATTACACACTGAATACACTTTTTCATGTAGTGATAATAAATAAACCTCATTGTGAAGGAAAGCAACACCCACATGAGTATTATGAAACCATATGGCACACTTGCCATGTCCAGAATGACATTCATAATGATCTTTATCCAAACATGAAACACTAATCAATTTTCTGTGTAATGAAGGAACATATAAAACATCTGTAAGCCGAAGCTTGAATCCATCAGCTAACTCCAGGGAGATGTCACTGACAGCTTCAACTTCTGCTTGAACTCCATTTGCAACTTCAATGCTTCTTTCGCTTCTTTGTGTAGTCCGCGTCGAATGGAATCCCCATGATGAATTTGCAACATGAACAGTTGCACCTGAGTCAATCCATCAAGTAGATTTCGAAAATTGTGTATACAAGGATTCATTTACAAAGGAAACAATGTTGTTACCTCTCTTTGCCATTATTGACTTTAGCCAAACAGGGCAATCTTTCTTGTAATACCTAGTTTGCTTACAATGGAGACATGTATCTTTGTCCACTGGAAGAGACTTTTGCCGATGCTGATATTGTGTGGGAGTTTTTCCATGTGACTTTGAAGGGGAACCATTTCTACTTTGACTGTAGTTATTTTTTATTATTATCCTTCACATAGTTCAGAGAACCACCATGTGAGGTTCTAAGTCTGTCCTCTTCTTGCACACACATGGCTATGGTCTTTTCAATGTCCCATTTTTCAGGCGACATGTTGTAGTTGACAACAAAAGTGTCAAACTCTTTTGGCAGTGAAGCCATAACCAGGTGAACAAGGAGTGCAGGCTTGAGCTCCAAATCCGAATCCATGGGTATAAGCTTAGCTGCCATGTTGCTCATCCTCAGGATGTGCTCTCTTATGCCATGTCCACCGCCTGTGTACTTTTCTGTCACCAGCTACTTTAGCAACTGGGTAGCATATGTCTTTGAAGAGCCAGTGAACTGTCTCTTTATCTTTTCAATAAACCCCCTACGAAAGTACACTCTGCAATTGAGCGCACAATAGTGTTCTCAATTGTGTTCTTTATGAAAGCCATGCACTTTTTATTGGCGGTGAGCCGGTTTTGGTTGTCGAGGGTATATGACATCTGCACTAGAGCATGACCCCTCTTCTATTTGTCCCAAGCAGCATCATCATCATTTGCATCTCTGACCGGCTCTATTGCTTTGACCGGTTGTGGGGTGTCCACAACCCAGTCCACCTCAGCACAATCAAAAGCCAAGTCGACCTTCTTTCTCCATTTAGTGTAGTTGTCACTTCTGAGGGTTGGAATATTCTTGATACAGATCATCAAGTAGTACCCTCCCGAAAACCACAATGAAGTGAGATCATAACAACAATTGCATGCATTAATCCAACGTTGGTCAAAATTAAAACATACAACTGTTTGTGCAATTGAAACTATATCACCATTGGGCGGGAAATAGGAATAAATGCACATATAACAACAATAAATCATGATTATGTTATTAACAACGTTGGTCATAAAGTAACAGAATCATAATTGTGTCAATAATTACTTTAACATGCTCTTAAAAATTAACTCTCACTTTAGTTCTATTGACCTTTTAAAAAGAGCACTTTTATTTATTTTGCAGCGGAAAACATGAATAAAAACCCTAACCCTAAACCACATCGGGTCCTATTGAATCATCTTTCAACATTGTTCAACATATGGACACCTCCAAAAACCGGTGAAAAGTTGTCTCTTCGCACACGACACAACCCCCCCCCCCCAATTAATTCTATGCCTATGCAACTCCATCACCTCTACAACAAACCCATTCTTCCACAGTCTCCAAACATGGATTTTGGCTTTGCCCCGTACTCCACAACTCTTTCCACCCTTGTTGGTCCGCAACCGATAATGAACCTTGCAGTGTAGCTTTTTCATGATCCTTAAGGCTGACCTCTAAGTGATAAGTTGAGTGTACTGAGAATGTGCAATTTTTGGCATACTTCCATGTTAAGTAACCTATCTTCCGGCCCCCTAATTGCAGTTTGCCTACCATCATGCACATCACTATCACGGAAACCCGTTGTAAGGTTTCGACGTTCCACTCCTTACCCAAGTAATTGAGCAGATCATCAGATATGTGAATATTTTGTTATGTTTCGCCCTAATAGGTTTATTTGCAACATCTCTTGGAATTCAGTTGAAGTCCCTTCAGCAGGCTTCACCCATGTATGGTGCTCTTCCAAGTTCATGATACACTCTTGGGTCTTGTGGCATTCATGAACTCTTCTTGATGAAAATACCTAGCTTTCAAAACTCTAGTGCACAAAGAATCCAGGACTGTAAGAATTCACCACACCTACTTTGCTAAAAGGGCTTTGTTGAAGGCTTCAAAATCTTTGAACTCCATACCTCCTAGCCATTTGCATTTGCACATCTTATCCCAAGAAATCCAATGAACTTGGCGCTTAGTGTTTTCTGCTCCGCACCAAAACTTTGACAAGATTTTTTTTAGGTTCTGGCACAAAATTTTGGTGAAACGGAAACAACTCATAACAAATGTCAATGTGGTCTGAAGAACAGATTTGACCAACACCTCTCTCCCTTCTTTGACAAACCATGAGACTTTCATCCAAACAATTTTGCGTTGATCCTTCCCTGACATATTTGAAGCACCCCTCTTTTGATCATCCACCCACCGTTGGTAGGCCCAAATACATTTTAGTTAAGGCTTATGACTGAATAACCACTCTACCCTTCATAGCTTCTTATGATTGTCCTCACAACCCTTGTCAATGATCAAACCTAGCTCCGCTAGATGACTTCTAAAGATTAACCTTTTGACCCGAGGCTTCCTCATAAACCGAGAGGATATGTTTTTAATTCCACCATACTAGTCATTTCCGCTTCAAGAAACACAATACTATCATCCGCGAAAAGCAAGTGAGTTATGTGAGGGTCGTCCCTCCCAAACTATACTCTGTTTTTTTGTCCTGTTGGGCCTTGCTGAGCAATGTAGAGAAACCCTCGACACATAACAAAAATAAATAGGGCGATGGAGGGTCTCCTTGCCTCAGACCTCCAGAAGGGGTGAAAATATCTGAAACACCATTGTTAAACCGAACAGAGAATTTAATAGTTGATACACACCTCATAATGATACTTACCTGTCTCTAAGAAAAAAAATCGCTTCCAGAAACCATATTGTGGTATTTTATCTTTGATTATTTTCAATGTTCAGAGTACAAAAGAAAAACGAATGGGGCTAGACATCAGGTAACTCTGGTTGGATGTCCATGTTCGGACGTTTGATAATGTCGATTTGATGTCCCGGTTGGAGTTTCCCTTACACCGTATTATTATTAGTTGATTGTCATTCTTTCATTTGTGACTACAGATTTATCTACAGCCATGACAGAATCAAATCGCCTATATTCATCCACGAGAAGAACCGTCAGAGTAACATTTTGACACCCAAGCCCATTTGATAATCCATTCACGATTCGAGGAGAGTGAACCGGAAATAGAAATGTAACGGCCATGCATCATCCTGTGGGCGACTCGGGCGGCAGATTCAGCACCGCCACCCTAGTCCATTCTCTACCTCCTTTCTCCTCTGTCGTCGGCCAATGCCGCTGGGCAAAGCTCCTCGCCGTGGTCGGCGACAGCGGGATCTCTCCCTCGTGGTCGTCTGCCTCGATTGGATCTCGTTGCCCATGTGTTGCTCGAGCCGCGAGCAGCCTGGTTAGGCCTCCCTGCAGCTCTTAGCTTTGCTAAGTAGAGTCCGGCCTCGATGTCCAGTCGTGTGGAAGTGGTGCCTACTTCCGGCATGGTTGGGTGTTGCCAAACTTGGGTGGCCGCCCACAGACGGGGGCTACACTTGTGGCTAGGGCTTTGGTCGCGGCCGGCGAAACAACACTGTGGTGAAGCTCGTAGGTTTCATGGTTGTGCTACGGTGGTTGTGTTTGTGCAGATGGCATCCCGGACTGGTTGATTTGTCGGTCCGACTTCTTCATCCCCGGCGGCTATGGAGGCAACATGTGACCGCTCTGGACTTCGACGGCAACCTTGCTGCAGATTGCGGTGGCCATCAAAAGATCTCCGCGAGGGTTCCTCTCTCCAGATCTGGTAGTTTCCCTCGGCAGTGAAATGCAATCTACGCGCACGACTTGACGCAAAGGTATGGTCGTGCAACAGTGGCGATCGGTTCTCTAAATCAGCATGTGGTCGCTTGGATCGCCAAAAATGGCAGCGGCAACACATGATTGACTTCGACGAGCTTCGGGGTGAAAACTTAGGTCTAACCCAAGTGGGTCATACCTGGCAATGGCGATGTTTTGCGTTGTTACCTTGTTGAAGACAATGCTCAGATATGGTCAGATGGTTCTTTAGGGTGAAAACGTAGAATCCGCCTTTGGTGGTTGGACCCGGTGACGACGACGCTTGAGCACTGCTCCCTTGCTGAAGGCGTTGTTGGTGAAGAACCCCGTTGTCCTTGTCTGGGGCGGTTATAGTTTGTCGATACAACATTATATCGCTTTTGGGTATTTTTTTCCTCGTTTAGACATAACTTTCGTCTTATATGATTTTGCTATTGCCGGTGTGTTTTTGTGTATGTGTGTGGGTGGGTGGGCGTTGGTTGTGTGCATCCTAATTATGCAGATGCCGGTGCGTGTTTATTGTGTTTGTATCCACCTAATGCTTCATCTTGAGTTCATAAAATCCAACTTTTGTCGATCTTTCTTTTATAATCCATTCGTTGAGATTTATCCTTCTCACGGTGCCACCGCGCCAGCATGATTATCCGCGTGAAACTGAACTATCCATCCATATGATGTACAGTACTGTACGCACTTGGTTGTGGCCATAGCGGAGGCCAGAGGTGCAGAGAGAAGAGAGTGCAATGTGTTTGACCCGACTCGTCATGTCAAAAACTACTTCGTCGGTTGTAGTATCTTGCTGGGTGGAGTGGCCCACGCAGCAGGAAAGGAGCCGGGGCCCGGCGCTCCACCACGTGGCCCGGCGCATGGGCGGGGTGCAGGAGAATAACCGGCAGGTCCCCCAGTTCGGGGGTAGACGAGTCGGCCTGTCGGGCCGCAGATCGCCGCCGTAATCATTGCGCGCCACTCCCTACCTACGCCCCGCCTCCGTCGACCCTCGCGGACCGCTCGGGAGTTTTCATTTTTTGGTCCCGCGCGGGCTTAATTTCGACCCGCGCGTTCCATCTCCAGTTTATCAACTGCATCGCTCCCCGGAGACGGAGAGGATCTAGCGGAGGGTGCATTAATTGCCGGCGAAGAAACCAAATCATGCGCACATGATTGGCCATCGTTTCGCCGGAAATGCTAAGACACGCATGCACCGACAAAAAAGGGTTTTGTTCAGGGATCTTCAACTCTAGGATTCAGGATCTTTAGGTATACATTTTCCATATACTTTAAATGAGAATACGGTGCATAATTTCCTCAAAAAAAGAGAATACGGTGCATAAAGATGATCGACCAAACAAATATACTAGTACGCAAAACTAGTCATGTAATCGGATATGTACTCATCTCGCTTTCGATGCATCACCGGAGGCTTCTACTACTTCGTGCCTAGCCAACCCCAAGTCCTAGTCCGAATAAAATTACCTATCAAAGCAATAGTGACCAATCAGCAGATGTGCCATCGATTTGAAATGGAGTGGTTGGAGTCATGTCTCGTTAACTTTCTTGTTACTGAATGCTTGCATTCCAAGAAATTAATCACAATGTCTAACTTTCAGAGAAGGATGTGACGCGCACGAACCGTACGTCGATGAATTGACCGTCTACTCAACCTTTCTTACTCCACTGGTCATGTGTTAAGTTGGGGGAACCACGTGGATGATGGTGTCCAAAGTGACAGCAGCGCCTTACACAACGGATAAAGAGGTGCAGCGGTATCTAATTATTGGCCAGAGGTCGGAGGACGACGAAATAATTGTGCGTGTACGTGCCCTAGCTAGCGACCATATGTCCAACCATGCAGCTCTGACTCGTGATGCGTAATGTCACGCCCCTGTACGCGCATTAACCGTAGTACGTACGTACGCACGAACGGAGCGGCTCGACAAACGATACTCCGGGGTAGTACTACTATTGCTGCCGTGCCAAAGTGCCAACTGCGCTGCGGCAGACGCCATTGCGTGTGTAGTACGTATCTCGGCCACGGCAGTACAGTACCGTCCGATCGACCCCTGTGTCCCGAGATTTCCCGGCACGCCATCAGCATCACATCACTGGCCGGGTACATCCGTCGGTCCCTCCCTCCTTGTACCATGCCCTCTTGCCGCTGCAGAACCCTGAGGCCAACTCCACCATCCGACCCTATCTTATCCGGGTATGTTTATTTAGAGTAAAACGGACGAATAGCGCGGCCCAACGCGCGGCCTCAAACGGACAAATGTCCGACTTCCGTCCGTTTTCGATCTATCCCCGGCCCAAACTTGCGCTCGGTTTGGGGTGAAACGGACGCGCGCGGACGGCCTT
>NC_041384.1:443023964-443120252 GCF_002162155.2 Triticum dicoccoides
TCTCTCCGCTCCCAACGCTTCCACCCTCTCTCTCCGTCTCGCCCCGCCGCCAGTGCCGCCGCTATTCTCCGTCCGCCTCCTCACCCCGCAGCCCCCGGCCGTCCATACCAAACCACGTCTTCGCCGTAGTTTTGGCCGGCGATCGGAGGAGGTTTGGCCATCGCCGTCTTTGCCGTTGGCAGAGGGGACACGACCGCCGGCGACGTACCACGGAGGCCGCGGCACATTCCGACGAGAGCTCTAGAGCGGCCAGTAGCCGGCCGACAACCACCCCTGCTGCGTCGAGGTGATCATCGCGGCCTCTTCGCCACCACGACCGCAAGGTGTTCGACATTTTGCCAACAAAGGTATGGACAGTGGAGACGAGTTTTTCTTTCATCACTTACTTTGTTCATCGGACGATTCGTCGTCGGATGATGACGATCTTGTGGTGGCTGCACTGGTCGTTCACGACCATATTCAACGGCAGCTTCCTCGATACAGGGGGTCAGTCCCTGGCCGTGCTCCCAACCTGAACCGTAACAGGGAGAGAGACCACGCCCTGCTCTATGCCAATTACTTTTCCAACACCCCGCTCTTTAAGCCGGATAAATTCCGTCGCCATTTTCGAATGGCAAGGCATGTGTTCAATCGTATCCGAGAGGGAGTGGTTGCTCATGACCCATACTTCGAGTGCAAGACAGATGCCCTTGGCAAGCTTGGATTCTTCTCTTACCAGAAATGCACCGCGGCCATCCGCATGCTTGCATATGGAATTCCAGGCGATCTGGTGGATGAGTATGTGCGTATGAGTGAGGCAACATGTCTGATGTCAATGTACAAGTTTGCCAGGCTGTGATCGAGGTGTTTGGCCCAGAGTACTTGAGGCAGCCAACTGCAGCTGATACAGAGAGATTGTTGGCGACCAATGCAGCTAGAGGCTTTGCAGGCATGCTTGGCAGCATAGATTGTATGCACTGGGAGTGGAAGAACTGTTCATTTGCTTGGCAGGGCTAGTACAAGGGGCATGTCAACGCGTGCACTGTCATATTAGAAGCGGTGGCTTCGCAGGATCTTTGGATATGGCATTCTATCCTCGGCATGGCAGGTTCTCATAATGATATCAACGTGCTGCATCGTTCTCCAGTCTTCGCAAGGCTTGCAGAAGGCCACTCCCCACCTGTCAACTTTGAGATCAACGGCCACCGGTACAACAAGGGATACTATCTAGCTGATGGTATATATCCTCAGTGGTCAACTTTTGTGAAGACAATCTCGAAACCCCAAGGTGAGAAGAGAAAGAGATTTGCCCAAATGCAAGAGAGTGTTAGAAAGGATGTGGAACGTGCTTTTGGTGTGCTTCAATCCCGGTGGAGTATCGTTCGAAACCCTGCACTGTCATGGGATGAAAGGAAGCTTTGGGAGGTGATGACTGCTTGTGTGATCATGCACAATATGATCATCAAGGACGAGCGTGATGAGAGTATCTTCGACCAAGGATTTGATTATGAAGGTGAAAATATTGAGCCCCTGCACCAAGACCCGGCCACATTTGAACAATTTGTGTAATTCCACCGTGAGATGCGTGATTGGCACAGCCATTTGAATCTTCAAAATGATTTGGTTGAGCACGTGTGGGATCACATTGGCAACCAGTAGACGTATTGGTTCATTTTATGTTCAGTCAAGACAATTTCGATTTGGTTGTAAAACTTTTTTATTAAGGACAATTTCAATTGGGTTGTAAAACTATTTTAATTTTTAGAAAAATATTTGGACGTGCAAACTAGTTTTGATGAGAATATGGGAATTTTTGGCCCTGACGGATAGGATGGGGCAAATGGATGCGGTCGCGCGCTGGGCGCACGACCACCGCATCCCATGACATGCCCGGACACGACCCCAAATCGCTACCCAAACGGACAGAATCCGAACAAAACGGACGTCCGTTTGGGGTCACGCGGTGGAGTTGGCCTGACGTCTCAGTATCCCCCCCAACGGATTTTTTTCGTCCGTGTAATTAGGGTATGTTTGGTTTTAGCCCAGGTATATATACCCTACTAAATATAGTTGGATAGACAAAATGTTGGCGGTTCCCGCGAAAATAAAAAGACAAAAGAAATGTTCATTAAAAAAGAGACAAAATGTTGGTGGAACTTTTGCTTGCGCATGAATTGAACCACGTCTCCAAGCTGACCTATAAACTCCCCGCATGCGTCTGGACCGTGATGTCTGAACAGTGAAAGTCATCCAACAAGGGTCTGTATGGGGTCCACGGCACGGTTCAGCGCGATTTCTTCCACAAACTGGAGACAAATGTGGAGGGCTTTGCGGGAGTCTAGACCGACCCCACACTCGTTTCTGACCGCCCTGGCCCTCCAAAACCCCTCCAGCCTTGCCCGCGCGTGTTCCCGTCCAGCATCAGCTGCCCGCATTCATGCCGCTGTAGAGCGCGCCGCTCAACATTGAAGACGGCTCAAGACGAACGCAACCTCTCACCGGCTCCGCATTGAAGCGGCGCGCCGGCCAAGGGCGTTGCCCGCAACGCGTATCCTGTGTCCGCGCCTATTCAGTGCCGGAGACGCATCACTGGACGGGGCGGGGCGGTTATCTAGCACGTCCGTTCAATGCCCGTCCGTCCATATGCCACCATTAAGCAGACCCGCCGGCCAAGAAACACACTCTGGCGCCACACATTGACGCACCCGGACACCTCGCCTCACCAGAATATGCTATTTAAAGGCGGCCGCACCTGGCTAATTCCACACCACAACACAAGCCGCTCCCAATCCTCCTCCCTTGCATTGCATCCGCCATGACTACAGGCGGCGAAGTTCTTTGGGAGAGCCTTTCCACGAAGATGAAGCACGTCGTGGTCACCCTTGCCGCCGCTTGGTAGAGCCACTGTGCCAGGCGGATCGAGGCTGACATGCCGGCCAGCTCGCCCGAGTTCTTTGACAACAAGGACGACACCACGATGGAGACGGAATCTGACGACACCGCCCCGGCCCCCACGCCTCCTATGCACGCCGTCTTCACCATTAAGTAGGCGCAGGCGCACTAGAACATCGCCATGGTGAAGGTGCAGTCTGGGTCGGCGCCTTTGTCGGTGTTATAGCAGGCGCAAGATGAACAGCGGTACAACATGTTCCTCCTGGAGCAGCATTGGTTGGCGAAGGGCCAGATCTACGACGACCGAGCGAGTGAGGAGGCCGTGGCGGCCATGGCCGCGGTGAAACCCAACTTCATCGCGGAGCAGCGTGCCATCTATGATGCCGTCCGCGCTCAAGCTGCCGCTTGCCAAGAAGCGTCCGTCGCGGGGGCACAGTTGCACGCGATCGCGGAGGAGAACAACGCCAGCTGCGCGTTCCTACGCCTCGCTGGCGAACCATCAGGCGGCCCGGTGGGACGACGACAGCGGCGGCACCACCATTTCTAGCATGGACCTCACGTCCACTGGCGATAGACAGGTCGTGGGTGTAACACCCCGGATATGTTTTTCCCAATATGTAATCCAACTCTTGCTGTTTCCGGCGTTAAGTTATTTTATTTTCTCGGGTTCGGGTTTTTGTCTCCGTGTGTTGTTATCGTTGTCATGCATCTCATATCATGTCATCATGTGCATTTCATTTGCATACGTGTTTGTTTCATGCATCCGAGCATTTTCCTCGTTGTCCGTTTTGCATTCCGGCGCTTCATTCTCCTCCGGTGGTCATTTCTACCTTTCTTTCGTGTGTGGGGATTAAACATTTGGAACGAGACTTGCCAAGCGGCCTTGGTTTACTACCGGTAGACCGCCTGTCAAGTTTCGTACCATTTGGACTTCGTTTGATGCTCCAATGGTTAACCGAGGGACCGAAAAGGCCTCGTGTGTGTTGCAGCCCAACACCCCTCCAATTTGGCCCAAAACCCACCAAAACCCTCTCCATCATCTAGAGCGTTCGATCACGATCGCGTGGCCGAAAACCGCACGTCATTTGGACTCTCCTAGCCCCTCCTACCTATAAATATAGCTCCTTCCCGAAATTTTCGGATCATTCTACCCTAACCCTAGCAAACCCGCTCCTGTGTTGCGCCGGACATGTCCGCCCCTGGCCGGACAACCGCCGCCGCCGGCCGGAGCCACTGAGAAGGCGCCACGTGTCCCGCCCAGCGCCCATCTCCGCCGCGGCCCGGGAAGCCCGGATCGGGCCCCCGCGAGCCCGAAGCTGCCGCCACCTAGCTCCTCGCCGCGCCGCCCTTCGTTCGCCACGCCGGCGAGCACCGCCCGCGCGCCCGACCTTCCTCGCCGGCAGCCGCGCTACCCCGCCGCCGCAGCAAGCTCGCCGGCAACCTCGCCGCGCCGCACCACGCCGGCGACCTTCCTCTCCGCCGCCCGACGACCGCCGGCGACGCCTCTGTTCATCTCCGGCACGGATCCAACTCCGGCGCCGAACCCACCTCACTCCGGTCGCCCCGACAACTCCGGCGCTGATTCCGGCGATCCTCGGGAACCATGCTGCTACAGTACCCCCAGATCCAGATCTGGATCTCGGGTTGACTTTTATCCCTAACCCTAATTATTTTGGCTATATTCATCGCATCGTAACTCCGCATCCGTAGCTCTGTTTTGGGCATATAGCATATCAAAATGTTCGCCTCAGAGAGCACATCATTTCATCTCATTGCATCATTTTCATTTGAGTTCATCTTGATGCCCGAAATGCTGTTGGAAGAGTGCTATTTGAGATATTTGTCAGATCTGCTGCTCCAATTAGATATTTGTCATTTTTGCCATGATTATTGTGTGCATGATATGCCCCTGAGCTCTACATGAGTTTTATTATATGTTTTGCCATCTATCCGGAGGTGCAACCCATGTATTTTTGTGATGTGTGTGGTGACTAGCACAAGCTTGCAAAGTGGAGCATTCGTTAATGCTGATTTCAGGGACTTAGCATTTCCACTAAGTCCTTGAACTGTTTACCTCAATAGGCCATATGTTCATGTTGTTTCCTAGTGATCCGTGCCTCTTTTGAGGATGATCAGTAAGGATGATTTGTTAATCTTGTAGTGCTCTATCCATCCATGTCTTTGTTTGCAATTATGGAGCACCCTAGCTTGAGTCAATCGAGCTCCACTTTTGCCATTTCGTGAATCTGGGCAGGCTGTCTACTTGTTAGCGATTTTGCCGAGGATGTTGTAGTTGATCCGTGCATGCTATGTTATTGTTCTTGCCATGTCTAGCTTGTATAATGTGTATTCTTGATGGGTGTATGCTTAGATTGTCATGACTTGCTCTGTAGTGAGTGTATCGAGCTCGTAAACATGCCTACTTGATACCTGATTTGCATGCTCCAGTTTTTCACTAAGTCTGTGATCTGATTATGTTTTTGCCATGTTCACATGCTTGCAAATGTATTTTCTGATCCCTTTTGGCTCAAGGTCACTAAGGGACTTTTGTTAATCTCTTTGAGTAGCTCCATGCCGTGCTTTACTTTGCCATGTTAAGGTCCTGTAGCATATAGTTTTCATGCTCCAAAGTGTGCTATCTGATATGAAATTTCAGACAAGTGTTAATTTCACTAAGTCTGAGATCTGTTTACCAAATGTATTTTTGCCATGCTTGTTTGAACCTGTTAATGGATGAATTGGCCGTAGCTCAGTGTTCATCTTTTGTTAAGCATCATGTATGGATACCTTCCATGTATTTTGTTGTCATGTTTGAGTGCTGTAGCATGTTCATCTTGTTGCATTTAGATGGCTACTTGCTGTAAATCGCAGAACGTGGTCATATTTGAATTGCTTGCCATTTTCAAACCGTAACTCCGATTCCGGTGATCTTTATATCGTTTTCAAGCGATTTCATCTCACCTTTCCAGTGGCACACTTGGATTACCAAGTTGAGGCCAGGCTCATTCATTCCTTGTCAAATCTTGCATATGCATCACATATCGCATCCCGCATAGCATACCATCTTTGCATCATGTTGTTTGACTTTGCACGTGGTTGATTGTGTCCTTGTTGCTTGTTTGTCTTATTTGGGTAGAGCCGGGAGACGAGTTCGCTAACGAGGAGCCCGTTGAGTTTGCTTTCGAGGATCCAGTCAACTCTGACAACTTTGCAGGCAAGATGGTCATACCCTCGAAATCACTACTATCTTTGCTTTGCTAGATGCTCGCTCTTTTGCTATGCCTATGCTACGATACCTACCACTTGCTTATCATGCCTCCCAAATTGCCATGTCAAACCTCTAACCCACCATGTCCTAGCAATTCGTTGATTGGCTATGTTACCGTTTTGCTCAGCCCCTCTTATAGCGTTGCTAGTTGCAGGTGAAGATTGGAGACCGTTCCTTGTTGGAACATTATTTACTTGTTGGGATATCATTATATTGCCTTGTTATCTTAATGCATCTATATACTTGGTAAAGGGTGGAAGGCTCGACCTCTCGCCTAGTGTTTTGTTCCACTCTTGCCGCCCTAGTTTCCGCCATATCGGTGTTATGTTCCCGGATTTTGCGTTCCTTACGCGGTTGGGTTATAATGGGAACCCCCTTGATAGTTCGCCTTGATTAAAGCTTTTCCAGCAATGCCCAACCTTGGTTTTACCATTTGCCACCTAGCCTCTTTTTCCCTTGGGTTTCCGGAGCCCGAGGGTCATCTTTATTTAAACCCCCCGGGCCAGTGCTCCTCTGAGTGTTGGTCCAAACAGAGCCACTTGCAGCGCCACCTCGGGGCAACTCGAGGGTTGGTTTTAGTTGTACGTAGTGTTCATCTGAGTGTGCCCTGAGAACGAGATATGTGCAGCTCCTATCGGGATTTGTCGGCACATTCGGGCGGTGTTGCTGGATTTGTTTTAGCTTGTTGAAGTGTCTTGAAGAACCGGGATACCGAGTCTGATCGGAACGTCTCGGGAGGAGGTCTATTCCTTCGTTGACCGTGAGAGCTTGTCATGGGCTAAGTTGGGACTCCCCTGCAGGGATTTGAACTTTCGAAAGCCGTGCCCGCGGTTATGGGCAGACGGGAATTTGTTAATGTCCGGTTGTAGATAACTTGAACCTTAAATCAATTAAAATGAATCTACTGTGTGAGTTACCGTGATGGTCTCTTCTCGGCATAGTCCGGGAAGTGAACACGGTGTTGGAGTAATGCTTGCCGCAGGTTGCCTCTAGTTACTTGTTCGCGCTTTGCTCTCTCTCTTCCCGCTCTCTTTTGCGAACATGATAGCCACCATATGCTAGTCGCTTGCTGCAGCTCCACATATTTTACCTTGCCTTACCTATGAGCTTAAATAGTCTTGATCACGAGGGTGCGAGATTGCTGAGTCCCTGTGGCTCACAGATTACTTCCAAACCAGATGCAGGGCCTGATGATTCCGTTCCATATGACGCGCTTGAGCTCAAGTGGGAGTTCCACGAGGACTCACACTGATACTATGTGTCTTTCCCTGATGATCAGTAGTGGTGCCCAGTTGGGGTGATCGGGACCGTGTCGCATGTTGGGTTTATCTTTTATTTTGGCGCCGTAGTCGGGCCATGAGTGTTTGATGTTGTAATGCTATTTATGTACTTTGATTGACGTGGCGAGTGTAAGCCAACTATGTTTCTCCCCTTTTATTATCTATATTACGTGGGATGTTGTGAAGATTGCCTAACTTGTGACATTGCTTTCAATGCGGTTATGTCTCTAAGTCGTGCCTCGACACGTGGGAGCTATAGCCGCATCGAGGGCGTTATAGTGGGCTCCTTTGAGGATGAGTAGGGCACTAGAGGTGGCATGGCTGTGTCCCATGTGGGCCGGTCCGTCTCCCACGTTCTACCCTTCCTCGCCGAACATTGTACCTTCACTTCATCGGTCTTATCACTGGTGCTCATGGAGATGGCAGATGGAGGACGACACGGGCTTGGACGCCAGGCGCCGCCGCCATAGGATAGGTTTAGGGTCAGGTAATTTTTTTGTTCTGAATGTTAGAAATATAATGAAAATCCGCTTTGTTTGCATGAAATCCGTCATGTTTATATGAAATCCGGCCTTGTTTGCTCGAATTTCCTCCAGTTTGTTGAAAAAGAGTTTGAAATGTATGTGGCTACAGTTGGATGGTGGTCTCCCGCATCAGTGTCTACAGAATGCCCCCTGTCCATGGACGGATGCGGAAGGAAATTTGCAGGTCGCCATTGGAGATGCTCTAAGAGCATCTACAACCACACATGGCAAATCTAGCAGCTTAAATGCCCGTGGACGCACCCGGGCGCGTCCGGAGATAGTGACCGGTCAGTCTTCAAATTGTGTCGTCCAGATCCACGTATATAATATCCGATCCCCTATATCCATACAAAACCATGCAACATCGGTAAAACTACGGAGATCATGAGCGGACATAGAAACATACATACAAATGCACAATCCATTCACCAACAATCGGATCTTCAAAAGATCGCGATAGTTCACATAATGCACATAATACGACGGACACGTTTAAACTATATCTAAAACTTGAATTTAAAGTGGAGAAGGCGGATCTTCACCACTTCCCCACTGACCCTTTCCCATTCCAGTCATCGGCACAACTGTAGGTGTTGGCAGTTGGTGGAAGATCGTCCGAGTAGTCGGACGAGGCACCGTGGTCGTCGTCATCGTCGCCGTTGTCATCATCGTCGGAGTAGGAGGAGAAGGTGTCGGAGAGGATGATGAGCCCTTTGAGCCATCAGACGGACCTGTCCAGCTGCCGCTTGAGCTTCGCCAACAGAGCCGCCTCCGCCGCCTCATGCTCGAACTGCTCAATGGCAATCCAGAGCGCCTTAGTATTCTTCCGGCGGAGTCGCCAAGCATCCGCCATTGGTTATTGTACACTGGGCTCTCCCCAGTCGCTGTTGTCACATCGATGCTGGATGCAATTATGCTCATGCCCGATCCCAGCTTTTGTCAGCGCCAATTGCATGATTTGTCGACCTCAGTCGTAGAAAATGCCATTGTCGGTCGTAGCACTGGGATCGCTAAGGGGTCGCAAATGTCCCAACTTTTGCTGATGCTGGTTGCAGATTTTTTTCAGCTTTTATCAATGCCAGTTGCAGCATGGCTCGTGGATTTTGACCAACATGGAACCAGAGGAAGAGAATGCGGCGACCGATGATGGATTTTGCTGCAAACGACAAATTGGTGGTGCTGTGACGGGCAGATTGCTGGAACCGGACATGGACAGATGTGGGGCACCAGACAAGAGGTGGAGGAACAGGGTGCAGGCGGTGAAGCATGGGACAACTCACGCAAGTGGGGCCGTAGTGTGATGCCCCCGATTCAGTCGTACACTAATCATACACGCAAATGTGTATGATCAGGATCAGGGACTCATGTGAAGATATCACAACACAACTCTAGACACAAATTAAAGTCATACAAGCTTCATATTACAAGCCAACGGCCTCGAGGGCTCGAATACAAACGAGTCAGCGGAAGCAACAATATCCGAGGACAGGCATAAGTTAAATAAGTTTGCCTTAAGAAGGCTAGCACAAAAGCAACATAGATCAAAAAGCAAGGCCTCCTGCCTAGGAGCCTCCTAAGTACACCTGGTCGTCCATGGTCTCCATGTAGTAGTAGGCACCCTCGAGGTAGTAGTAGTCGTCCGTGGTGGCGTCTGCTCCTAGGATCCGTCATCTGATTGCAACAATTGGGTATGGGGAAAAATGGGGTAGCAAAGCAACCGTGAGTATTCATCCAAAGTACTCGCAAGACTTACATTAGAACTATGCTAAGTATGCATCAGTATCAAAGGAATGGGGTTGTATCTGTGGACTAGACTACAGAAATGCCAGAATAGAGGGAAAGGCCTAGCGTTTCAAAGACTAGCATCTTCAAGCATCTTGCAGCATGTAGAAGAGTACAAAATAACATATTATTATAAAAAGTACGTTGTAGCATTAACACCCAGAGATCCTTTCTCGACTCCATGCGGGAAAGCAATACTGGAGTCATCATATCCATTTCATGCCCGAGCATCCAGTTCTAGTTGTATCGGTCGGGATACAACTCCGAGCGTCCGTTATCGTGGACAGGACTATTCGAATAGATTAAACTGCTCTGCAAGGGTGCACAAACTTACACAACACGCTCGATTAACCATTGTCGGGCACACCATCAAATCATACATGCAAATGTCTACGATCAAGATTAGGGACTCACGAGAAGATATCACAACACAACCCTAGACACAAATTAAAGTCATATAAGCTTCATATTACAAGCCAGGGGCCTCGAGGGCTTGAATACAAACGAGTCAGCGGAAGCAACAATATCTAAGGACATACATAAGTTAAACAAGTTTGCCTTAATAAGGCTAGCACAAAAGCAACATAGATCGAAAAGGGAAGGCCTCCTACCTAAGAGCCTCCTAACTACTCCTGGTCGTTGGCGGTCTCCACGTAGTAGTACGCACCCTCAGGGTAGTAGTAGTCGTTGGTGGTGGCATCTGGCTCCTGAGATCCGTCATCTGATCGCAACAATCGGGTACAGGGAAAAAGGGGGTAGCAAAGCAATCGTGAGTACTCATCCAAAGTACTCGCAAGACTTACATCATAACTATGCTAAGTATGCATCGATATCAAAGGAATGGGGCTGTATCTGTGGACTAGACTGCAAAAACGCCAAAATAGAGGGAAAGTCCTAGCCTATCAAAGACTAGCATCTTCAAGCATCTTGCAACATGTAGAAGAGTACAGAATAGCATATTATTATAAAAAGTATGTTGTAGCATTAATGCCCAGAGATCCTTTCTTGACTACTTGCGAGAAAGCAATCCCGGAGCCATCATAATCATTTCATGCCTCAACATCCAATTCTAGTTGTATTGATCGGGATGTAACTCCGAGCGTCCGTTACCGTGGACACGACTATTCAAATAGATTAAACGTCTCTGCAGGGGTGCACAAACTTACCCAACACACTCGATTAACTCTAGCCGGGCACACCATCAGACCATACCTGGCCTCGGCTGATCGACATGCCACAATCCTACCTAGGCTCAACAGAGAGGCCAGCACACCGGTCTACATCCTAAGCGCGCAGGGGTCTTGGGCCCATCGCCCTTTGTACTCTTGCATGTTGTGTACGCGGCCGGTGTTAGTATAGGCTACCTCCTTATACAAGGAAGGTGCTTACACGGGCCACCCGGGCGCGCGCCGCTCAGTCGCTGATGTCCGAAGAGCTTTCGGCTGATACATACGATGTAGAGTGCCCATACTTGTTTCCACGTGATGGTTAGTGCGAAAAGGCCAGAGGCTTACTCGGATCACATATCCAAACCGTTAGTGTCTTGGAGCGCGTGGTAACAAGCAGAAACTTACAATCATGTGACCCCGTCGCCCTGTCTCGTGGACTTACGGCAAAGGCCCGGAATGCCCGGCCGTGCCACGTAATTATCTCGTGGGTACCCTCCAGGTCAACCCGACCACACATCAACTCACGGGTACACTCGCGGTCAACCCGACCTCACATTTCTCTCGCGAGTACCCCTCGGGGCCGACCCGACTTCATCATGGTTCTGGGGTAAAGTCAAAGTAATTATGTGTCCAAAAAAACAAGGGGGGAACCCGAGGAATCACCCTCGATGGGCTCCCACTTGATGTAACCGTCAAGGTGAACTAAGGAGGAATCACCCTCGATGGTTCACTCTTGAAGGGTTGCAGGTGCTACCTCTTGAGCACCGCGTTGGTTTTCCCTTTAAGAGGAAAGGGTGATGCAGTAAAGCAGCGTAAGTATTTCCCTCAGTTTTTGAGAACCAATGTATCAATCCAGTAGGAGATCACGCTCAATTCCCACACACCTACACAAACAAATAAGAACCTCGCAACCAACGCGATAAAGGGGTTGTCAAGCTCTTCTCGGTCACTTACGAGAGTGAGATTTGATAGATATGATAAGATAATATTTTTGGTATTTTTATGATAAAGAAAATAAAGATGCAAAGTAAAATAAATGGCAAAGGAAATAACTAAGTATTGGGAGATTAATATGATAGAAGATAGACCCGGGGGCCATAGGTTTCACTAGTGGCTTCTCTCAAGAGCATAAGTATTACGGTGGGTAAACGAATTACTGTCGAGCAATTGATAGAATTGATCATAGTTATGAGAATATCTAGGTATGATCATGTATATAGGCATCACGTCCGAGACAAGTAGACCGAAACGATTCTGCATCTACTACTATTACTCCACACATCGACTGCTATCCAGCATGCATCTAGAGTATTAAGTTCAAGAGAACAGAGTAAAGCTTTAAGGAAGATGACATGATGTAGAGGGATAAACTCATGCAATATGATATAAACCCCATCTTTTTACCCTCGATGGCAACAATACAACACGTATTGGTTCCCTTTCTATCACTGGGCTCGAACACCGCAAGATTGAACCCAAAGCTAAGCACTTCTCCCATTGCAAGAAAGATCAATCTAGTAGGCCAAACCAAACTGATAATTCAAAGAGACTTGCAAAGATAAACCAATCATACATAAAATAATTCAGAGGAGAATCAAATATTGTTCATAGATAATCTGGATCATAAACCCACAATTCATCGGATCTCGACAAACACATCGCAAAAGAAGATTACATCGAATAGATCTCCAAGAAAATCGAGGAGAACTTTGTATTGAGATCCAAAGAGAGAGAGAGAAGAAGCCATCTAGCTAATAACTATGGACCTGTAGGTCTGAAGTAAACTACTCACACATCAACGAAGAGGCCATGGAGTTGATGTAGAGGCCCTCCATGATCAATGCCCCCTCCGGCGGAGCTCCGAAAAAGGCCCCGAGATGGGATCTCTCGAGTACAGAAGGTTGCGGTAGTGGAATTAGGTCTTCGTGGTGCTCCTAGATGTTTGGGGGTACATGGATTTATATAGGAGGAAGAAGTACGTCAGTGGAGCAACGGACGGCCCACGAGGGTGGAGGGCGCGCCCGGGGGGGGGGTAGGCGCGCCCCCTGCCTCGTGCCTTCCTCCCTTGTTTCTTGACAGCCACTCCAAGTCTCCTAGATCACTTTTGTTGAGAAAATCACGTTCCCGAAGGTTTCATTCCGTTTGGACTCCGTTTGTTACTCCTTTTCTTCGAAACCCTAAAATAGGTAAAAACAGCAATTTGGGTCGGGCCTCCGGTTAGAAGGTTAGTCCCAAAAATGATATAAAAGTGTAAAATAAAGCCCGTTAACATCCAAAATAGATAATATAATAGCATGGATCAATCAAAAATTATAGATATGTTGGAGACATATCAGCAGGGAAGAGTCGTTATCGGGTAGTGGTGAAGGAGGGATGACCCTCGATGACCACAAGCGGTTAACTACACTACAGAGATCTCATCAGAAGTGCTATACGAGGTATCATCGTCAGCACTTGATAGTAAGCCTGAAGTGTCATACAACTAAGGAGGGTGTGATGTGATGTGTCGGGCCCTGGATGTCAATCACGTTGATCGAGTCACCGAAGATAAAGCGGGGGCAACTAGGACAAGGTGAGGGGGCACTAGTACGCGTAGGTGCCATACAAACAGTTTTTAACCCCTTTCCGTGACGACATTTGGAACCATCACCAAGTGAGTGTGGGCGATAGGGGGGTCCTTCCCACATGACCCAGAAATCGCCGGGGATAGGCCCTCCTGGGACACTAAATGAGCTCGTGTGCGATCGGGCAAGGCATCGAAACCAAATCATTTTCGTAGGTATGTACATCCCGCACGGTGAATCCCAGAAAAACATTTCCGTAGGTATGTACATTGATACGTCCATTTTGCATCATGTTTTCTTGCTGTTATTTATAATATTTTTATTCATAATGATGCTTTTTGGAGTAATTCTGATGCCTTCTCTCTCATAATTTGCAAGGAACACACTAAGAGGGAGAATTCCGGCAGCTGGAAATCGGGACTTGGAAAAGCTACGTCAGGCCACCTATTCTGTACAACTCCAAATGAGCTGAAACTTCACGGAGATTTTTATGGATTATTTAAGAAATATTGGAGCCAATAAACACCAGAGGGGGGCCACCAGGTGGGCACAACCCACATGGGCGCCAGGCCCCCCAGGCGCGCCCTGGTGGGTTGTGGCCTCCTCGGCCCACCTCCGATGCCCATCTTTTGGTTTATAAGTCATTTTGACCTAGTAAAAATAAGGGGAGGACTTTCGGGACGAAGCGCCGTCGCCTCGAGGCGGAACTTGGGCAGGAGCACTTTTGCCCTCCGACGGAGCGATTCCGTCGGGGGAACTTCCCTCCCAGAGGGGGAAATCATTGTCATCATCATCACCAAAAACTCTCCCATTTTGGGGAGGGAAATCTCCATCAACATCTTCAACAACACCATCTCCTCTCAAACCCTAGTTCTTCTCTTGTGTTCAATCCTGTTACCGGAACTATAGATTGGTACTTGTGGGTGACTAGTAGTGTTGATTACATCTTGTAGTTGATTACTATATGGTTTATTTGGTGGAAGATTATATGTTCAGATCCATTATGCTATTTAATGCTCCTATGATCTTGAGCATGGTCATTATTTGTGAGTAGTTACTTCTGTTCTTGAGGTCACGGGAGAAATCATGTTGCAAGTAATCATGTGAACTTGATATGTGTTCGATATTTTGATAGTATGTATGTTGTTATTCCCTTAGTGGTGTCATGTGAACGTCGACTACATGACACTTCACCATATTTTGGCCTAAGGGAATGCATTGTGGAGTAGCAATTACATGGTGGGTTGCGAGAGTGACAGAAGCTTAAACCCCAATTTATGCGCTATTTCGTAAGGGACCGATTGGATCCAAAAGTTTAATGCTATGGTTAGAATTTATTCTTAATACTTTTATCGTAGTTGCGGATGCTTGCGGGAGGGTTAATCATAAGAAGGAGGTTTCTTCAAGTAAAAACAACACCTAAGCACCGGTCCACCCACATACCAAATTATCAAAGTAGCGAACACAAATCGAACCAACATGATGAAAGTGACTAGATGAAATTCCCATGTATGCTCAAGACCGCTTTGCTTATTATAAGCGACCGTTTTGGCCTGTCCTTTACCTCAAAAGGATTGGGCTACCTTGCTGCATACTTGTTACTTTTATCATTACTTGCCCGTTACAAATTACCTTGCTATCAAACTACTCGCTACTTACAATTTCAGCACTTGCAGACAATACCTTACTAAAAACTACTTGTCATTTCCTTCTGCTCCTCGTTGGGTTCGACACTCTTACTTATAGAAAAGAGCTACAATTGATCCCCTATACTTGTGGGTCATCAAGGCTATTTTCTGGCATCGTTGGCGGTGAGTGAAGCGCCTTTGGTAAGTGGAATTTGGTAAGGAAACATTTATATAGTGTGCTGAAATTTATTGTCACTTGTTACTATGGAAAACAATCCTTTGAGGGGTTTGTTCGGGGTATCTTCACCTTGTACGGAACCACAATTAGCTACCCGCAACCTACTGAACCTACTGAAAATATTGAATATGAAATTCCTTTGGGTATGATAGAACGACTGCTAGCTAATCCTTATGCAGGAGATGGAACCGAACATCATGATATGCACTTGATATATGTAGAACAAATTTGTGGATTGTTCAAGGTTGCAGGTTTACCCAGGGATCAAGTTATGAAAAAGGTTTTCCCTTTATCTTTGAAGGGAAAGACATTAGCATGGTATAGGCTATGCGATGATATCGAATCATGGAATTGGAATCGTTTGAAATTGGAGTTCCACCAAAAAAAATTATCCTATGCATCTAGTTCACCGTGATCGGAATTATATATATATATATATATATATATATATAATTTTTGGCCTCGTGAAGGAGAAAGTATCGCTCTAGCTTGGGGGAGGCTTAAGTCAATGTTATATTCATGCCCCATTCATGAGCTCTCAAGAGAAATTATTATCCAGAAATTTTATGCTCGGCTTTCTCGTAATGATCAAACCATGCTTGACACTTCTTGTGCTGGTTCTTCTATGAAGAAGACTATTGAATTCCGGTGGGATCTTTTGGAAAGAATTAAATGTAACTGTGAAGATTGGGAACTCGACAAAGGTAAAGAGTCAGGTATTGGAAGTGCTAGTTATCGACTAGAGGGGGGGGGGGTGAATAGGCGATTTTTATGAAAGTCTTCAAAACATGGAAGTTTCGAAGACAAACGATAGAAATGAACCTATTAACATGCAGCGGAAGGTAGACTACACTAGGCAAGCTATAGTCAAGTATTCAATGAAGTGAAAGCACAAAGACTAATAGCAACTAGGCAGTATGGATCAAAATGGAAGATAGTATGAAGCCAATCAGAACAAGCAGTCACGCAATGAAGACAAATAGATAATGCAAACAGGCAATGACTTCACAAGGAACAACTATAAATAAAGAGATGGGAGGGATAGAACCAGTGGCTTGTAGAAGACAATGATTTGTTGGACCAGTTCCAGTTGTTGTGACAACTGTACGTCTGGTTAGGGAGGATGAGATTTAACTCAGAAGACCGTGTCTTCACCTTATTCCCCTTGAGCTAAGGACACCCAGTCCTCGCCCAATCACTCTAGTAATTCTTCAAGGTAGACTTCCAAACCTTCACAGACTTTGTTCACCGGCGATCCACAATGACTCTTGAATGCTCAGAACGCGACGCCTAACCGGCTGGAGGATTCACAGTCCTCAAGTGTAACAAGTCTTCAGATTACACAGACAGGAAGACTTCAGTGATGCCTAACGCTCTTTGGCTCTGGGTGTTTAGAGCTTTGTCCTCGCAAGGATTTCTCTCTCAAAGGCTTCGAGGTGGGTTGCTCTCAAACAACAAAAGCCGTGCACTAACTCTGAGCAGCCACCAATTTATGGTGTAGGGGGTGGGCTATTTATAGCCACTAGGCAACCCAACCTGATTTGTCCGAAATGACCCTGGGTCACTAAGGAACTGACATGTGTTCCAACGGTCAAATTTCAAACACACGCGACAACTTTACTTGGGCTACAAGTAAAGCTGACTCATCCAGCTCTGGATAAGATTTGCTCTCATTGTCTTCGCTCGAAGACATAGGATTTTGGTTAAGCATCACTTCAGTCACTCTGACTTTTTTCACTGGGACCCCACTTAACAGTGCGGTGGTTCCTATGACTCAACACAGAAGAAAAGGAAACAACAAAACAACTAAGTCTTCGCGCTCCATAGTCTTCACGCGATGTCTTTTCTTGTCATAGTCTTTAATGTGAATATCTTCACATACCACCTTTGTCGTCAATGTCTTCATACATTTTTAGGGGTCATCTCCGGTAGGTAAACCGAATCAATGAGGGACTACTACCTGTGTTATCCTATAATTCTCACAAACAAATTAGTCCCTCAACCAGGTTTGTCGTCAATACTCCAAAACCAACTAGGGGTGGCACTAGATGCACTTACAATCTCCCCCTTTTTGGTGATTGATGACAAACTGGTTGAAGTTTTCAACGGGGATAAAAGTATGTGAAATTGTAAAGGATTTAGGTATTGTCTTCGTAAGTAGCAGAAAGGCTCCCCCTGAAGATGTGCATATAAGTATTTTGCTTTTGAATGCAAATGCACATGGCAGGTTGTACTTGCGGAGCTCCTCTTCTACTTATGAAGACAATTTATCATGCATGAAAGGATATAACGAACATAATGACATGCATAATGAAAAAATGGACGTCTGCAAAATGACTTCGTGCGGAATTTATCATCGCACATGTGGAATTTATCTTCGCATCACATAGTGTCGAAAAGGTAGCGGACGACCATCAAGTTTAAGTGTTACAACTCAAAACGAACCAAATGTATCAAAAGCGAGAGTTGTAAGCACTTGGCAAATGTAGCAAAAGTATAGCAACCACCCATATGGACCCGCTTGAAGACTATAAACTCATATGCTTCTCCCCCTTTTGTCAGTAATGACCAAAAAGGTTCGAAGACATAGAGCTTGCTACGCGTTCCCATGTGGAGTAGGCGATGAAGCAGGGTCGTCATTGAGGTTTGGTGGTGCAGATGAACTTGGTGCAGTGTCGATACGCGCCGAAGTTGGAGGTGGAGAGGTAGCATCATCTTGATCATCTATGACTCTGGCATTGACTATTGCAGCTGAGGAAGAGTACTCAGAGTCTTCAAGTGAGGGAGTCTGACGCAAGTGAGCATTCCTCGGAGGAGTTGAGTCAAACTTGAATCTCTCTGTGTAGCCATCATCTTGAAGATCAGCTTCAGCATTGAGTAACATCAAACTCTTCCAAGACCTCCGATAGGTTTCATGTGTAACAAAGGCATTCTTGGTGGCAGGATTTCAAATGCAATTGACGTCCACCAAGAGGCTTTGCATCTGACGCTTAAGCCAGTCATGATGCTTATCCTGTTTCTGATGTAGAGCGACGAGAAGCTCTCGGTCATTGATAACACGAGATCGCTTCCGAGGCCTTTGGGCAATGGTGCTTTCAGTGGCTTTAGTTTAGGTGCGAGGGGCACGTGTATTGCCAGCCAAGGGATAAACACGAGAAACGGCCTGAACTCCTTCAATGGGCTATGAGAAGCTTTGGTGATCAGCATTGTGAAGAGTAACAGGCTCTTTGGTAGGCTCTGGGTAGATGGCTTTAACAGACAGATCAACCTCTGGGAAGAATATGAGATGATTGCGCGCAGAAGGATGATAGTTGATTGCAAAGTGAAGCTTTATAAGGCGCATTACCCATGGAGCATAGAATTTCAGACCAAAGATGTCGGAGCCAGATGCAGCCAACTACCTGATGAAAAAGTCTTGAGCATTGAAGCTGATGCCATTGAAGATATAGAAAACCAAAGTCTTCATTGCTCCTTCAAGCTTCGCTGCAGATGAATGTCCTTTGACAGGCCATAGAGTTTGCCTAATGCCGCGGGGCAGATACTCTAGGTCTTCAACAAAGAATTCCGTTGGGTATTCAGCGTCGCGTGGCAGAGGCTTCATCATGCTCAACATTTGGCTCAAATTAGGCTATGGCTTCTAGAATATGCTCTCCAAAGCATTCTGGTGTAGTTGACAACCTGGTTCATAATCTTCGCCAGGAGTGGGCAGGGCTGTAAGCTCAACGATGTCTTGGGCTTTAGCTTCATGATGTACGTCGCCCGTCATCCACTCAAGGATCCAAGTCTTCGGATCCCTGTTGTATCCGTGAATGTGGAGGGTAGCATAAAATTGAAGCAGAAGTTCTTCATTCCAAGGCTCCTTGTCAGTCACAAAGTTGAGCAAACCCGCATCACGGAAGCAGTCAAGGGCTTCTTCAAGGCAAGGCAATCCAACAATGGCTTCACAGTCAGGACGCATATAAGGGAAGATGCGCCCTTGATCATAAAGAACACATGAATAATACCTGCGCTGCTGATAGCTCCAGAACCGATCTGAGGAGATCCTTGCCCTTGAGTAGGGGTTCTTGGCGCTATCGAAGAAGGTGTTGTGCGCTTTGAAGCCATTAGCATTGAAGGACCTTGGTGAAGTTGCAGTACCTGGAAACCTGGGTAGTCTTGGCTTCGGCTTCTGGACCTGAGGCCTGTGCTCGATATGGTAATCAAATTGGGGTCCAGCAGTAGGAGGAGGAACCAGAATGGGCCATCTGACAGTGACCAGCTGACCATAGTTGTATCTTGCTCAATGGTATGTGGCCTTGGAGGCGGTACAGGAGCAGTCGCAGCGACTTCAGGCTGCAGATTTGCACCAGGTGCAGCATTGGCTTCAGGTGCTATCACTTCAGGCACCACATTGACTTCAGGTGCCATATTAGCTTCAGCCATGACAATGTCATTGGCTTCAGTGTTGATGTTGGTGGCCACCTCAGTATTGGTAACCTCCACTTCAGGACCTGGAGGGTCGGACACGTTCTCCTCGAGAACAACTTGGTTAGTGGGGGGTGTGGCAACACGTGCTTCTTCTTCTCTTGTTTCTTCTTCTTGGTCATCGGTTGATGTAGCCGGAATATCTTCAGCCGCTTTGGCTTCAGACTCAGGGTTGTTCACAGTTGGAGAGGCTTCAGGAAACACTTGGCGTGAAACAGATTGGCGCTCATCTCCTTCTGGAACACTGGACAGATTGACTTGTGGCCTTGGTCCTTTGCGAAGCCTGCGAAACGCTAGCTACGCCTGTGGAGATGGAGTTGGTTGGGCCTCAAAGTCTTCATCGTCAATCACCGGAGTGGTGACCTGTGTTGGGGGAGTAACTGGTGTTTCTTCATCACAAGGGGATTCTTGAGGGTGATCAGCCCATGAGTCATGCTGAGCAATTGGCGTCAATGGACGACCAATGCTGATGAGTTCGCTGTTCGTGAGAACAGGCGATGATACCACATTGTGCTCGATCTGAGGAAGGACTTCATCATCTTCAACATTGTCTTGATGACCAATGTCTTCAGCTGCGGTGGGGTCAACAGCTAGAATGTCTTCAGCTTCAGGAGCCTATGTGGAAGCAGGCTCATGAACTATCAACTGGCGCTCATGATGTTCAGACGCAGGACAAGCCACTAAGATTGACTCGACTACAAGGGGCTCTGTGGAAGTAGCCCGATTGCTTTTCTTGGCTTGCGCTTCTTGGTGGGTGGAGCTTCATCAGTGGTGATCTTGGTTTTGCGCTTTCTGGCCTTGGCTTCAGCTGCCCTGGTCTTCTGAAGCTCTGAAGCCACTTTGGGGACCTTAGGCTTCACGCCTATCATGCTGGCTGGGAAGACAATGCGAGGTTCTTCCCGCCTGGATGGTTCAATGTGGTCCACAGATGGCTTCTTCTTCTTCGCAGCCATCCTGGGGTCGATGCCAGGACGCCCAAGAGCCTTGTGCTTCTCAGCTTCATTGTAAGCTTGAACGCACTTGGCAGCAAGAGTCTTCATGCACTCACGAGAACCTTTGGCTTCATCACGTTTCTTGTGAAACGCTTCCTTGAGCTCATGCAGCATGACCTTGAAGTTCTGGACATCTGCCACGCTGATCCTGGCCATGTGCTTCTTGAACTGAGCCTTTTCAAAATCAATCTTGTGCTTTACCTCAACAATTTTCTGAGCAAGAGCTAGCTCAGGAGCAATGGCGCCGTGGAAGGAGACGCTTAGGCCAATTAGAAGTTGCAGATCATCAAAGCTAAGATTGGGGGTGTCAAACCACTCATCAATGAAGTTGTTTAATACTGCCACGTCAAAGAGAGGCAAGTTGTTGAAGATTTCTGCCTCTTGCTTGCTCTTTATCAATTGCTCAAGAGCGTCATCAGCAAGATCGTCGTCACTCGACAGATCGATGGCATCATTCTCGTTTCTCAAAACAGCAGGAGGAGTCAGAACATGACTAGAGGAGTGCATGGGCTTCTTCTTTTTCTTCTCAGTCTTGGAGATGCGAGAGAGATCTTCAGACTGCACACTTGGTGCAGGAGGAGCAGTGGCCAAGGGCTTCACGCGCGACACTTTTGGTGGAGTAGAAAGCTTCGAAGCCTTAGGTTTCTTCCGCTTGTTCGGCTTTGGTGGTGCAGGCGCTTCGTCAGAGTCAGCGTCGTCTGCAGGTTGATCCACATCTGCCCCTTGAACCATTATATGAGTGATGAGACCTTCTAAGTTGTAGAAGGGACCAACAAGATTGGGTTCAGCTTCGCATGTGCCATCGGCACGTGGCGCAGAGGGACCTGGGTTGAAGTCTAATCCCCAAGACTTCTTGTTTTCCTTGGCCGAGTTCTTGGCAAACTGAAAGTTGCGCTTGAACAGATTGTCATCTCGACAACATAGCAATGACGATGGGTCGGTATCAGTAGGCTGTGGCCCTTAGACCATGCAAGGGTAGAATCCTTGAGCAATGGCTTCAGTTCTGGTCTTGGGTTGAAGATTTTTATAGAGAATATCTCCCCAAGGACGCTTGATAGCATTCTTCTCAGCATACTCCTTGGTGACGAATCTGTACTTGAACTATTGCTCGGCCCAATATCTTCAAATCCATTGGATTCGTGTCTTGCGCTGACCATAACTTTCTTCGGGGTCAGTTTTGTATAGTTCATAGAGATCTTCGGGCAGATCCATTGATGTACCCCCACGGCGCTGTCTTCCATCCTTCCTTGCTGATTTCTCTGTTGCCATGAAGTTTAGACTAAAAGGCTTCAACACTGTCAAAGTCTTCCGTCTGCTGGTCAGACAGGAACTGGCTTCGGGAGAATTGATGTGATGCTGTAAGAATTATGCAAAATGAATGCAGACTATGAGAACCAAGGGATTCTCCCACGGACATGTACCTGTGACAGCATTAGAGATGCGAGGGAAGGGGAAGAGGTCATATGCATTCTCAGAAGATTTTGAAGATAAATCAGTTTAGAAGACATTGACCTTATAGTGCGAAGACATTCACTCATATGTAGGGAGTTTGTTCCAGATTCGTACGAATCCACGAATAAGTACAAGTGAGGAATCTAACTACTTTGTGAAGCTTAAGTGAACATACTAGGCATTGTATGAGATGCAGACAGGATAGATCCAACTTTGTGGAGGCAGAAACCACTTTTGGTAAAAAGGATGAATCTATAAGAACAAAACGACGGTAAAAAGAGTTTTTATTTACCACTCGAGGAACTGCTAGACGGAGTAGGAGATGAGGCCGAGCAGTTCTATCTTCTGTGCCCTAACTTGGCGACGGAGGACACCTACGGCGACGGCGAAGAAGACGATGTCCGCGGCTGGCGTGAGGATGGCGTCGGTGAGGTCATGGCAGCTAAGCGCTTTGTCGCCGGCGTCGTCGAGAGCTAGCAGTGGCGCTAGGGTTTGTGAGAGAAGGAGAAGTGGAAGAAGAGATAATGACTGGGGTGTGGCGTGTATTTATAAGGACATGGACGACGCAACGTTATTACGTAGCTGCCCCTGGCGGTTCACATCTGAAGGACACGTGGCGATCATGCAACACATTGGAGGTTGTTCCACGTTCCCACGCATGCCTGGATTGTCGGGGGGTTGTTCCCGCTTCTCCGGGTTCAGGCAAAAAGGATTGAGCATTTAAAACAGATTTAATGTTTGTCTCTGTATCTTTTGCTGACAAGGACGCAGCGAAGACATTCGACAGTTTCAATAGAATGCATATGATTTGGATAGATAGATTTGAGACAGGAGCATAGAAAGGTTAGGGTCCGATCACATTCACTTAGTTCAAAAGATTCAAATGAGAAGACATAGCTATAAGTGAATGTTGTAGAGGACGGAACACAAATATATGAATATATCCGAATAAGACCAAATCAATATGGTGAAGATAAGCATGAAGTCATGTTAATATTGAAGACAAACCAAATGCAAAGACTTTGCAAATGTAACGCCTACAGAAAACACTCCAAACAAAAGTTTGGTGGTGGCGTTACCCATTGTATAGGAAGTATTAGACCCACAAACGGTGCAAAATTATCCTGGCGCTCCGAAGTCAAATTCCGCGTTAATGTATTCACACTTAGAGTGTAAGTGTTCATTAGTTGAAGATATACGTTACTTCGTGTGTTGCACATCTAAGTCATCAACATGCATAAGTGTTAGGATGTGTGCATGATCACAGGACATTTGAGGATTCCAAGATATTTAGCTCACACCGCAACTTGCAAAACCTTTTCTCATCCAAGGGCTTTGTGAAAATATCTGTCAGTTGCTCTTCAGTGTTGACGTGAATGATATCAATATCTTCCTTCATGACATGATCTCTGAGAAAGTGATGACGGATCTGAATGTGCTTTGTCTTCGAGTGCTGAACTGGGTTGTTGGCAATCTTGATGGCGCTTTCATTGTCGCAATAGAGGGGCACTTGCTTCAGATGAATGCCATAGTCTTTGAGTGTTTGCTTCATCCATAGAACCTGAGCGCAGCAAGATCCAACGACAATGTATTCAGATTCAGCAGTGGAGAAAGATACACAGTTCTGCTTCTTTGGAGACCAACACACAAGTGATCGTCCCAGAAAGTGACATGTGCCTGATGTAGACTTGCGATCCACCTTGTCACCAGCATAATCAGCATCCGAGAATCCAACTAGATCAAACTCTGAGCCCTTTGGATACCATAATCCTAGTGTTGGGGTGTAAGCCAAATATCGAAGAATTTGTTTCACAGCTAAGTGATGTGATTCCTTTGGTGCCGCTTGGAATCGGGCACACATGCAAACACTAAGCATGATATCTGGCCTAGATGCACATAAATAAAGTAAAGAACCAATCATGGAGCGATATACCTTTTAATCAAACTCTTTACCATTGGCGTCAGGACCGAGATGACTTTTGGTTGGCATTGGCATCGTATAACCTTTGCAGTCTTGCATTCCAAACTTCTTCAGGCAATCTTTGAGGTATTTCTCTTGAGATATGAAGATGCCGTTGCATTGCTGCCGTATTTGAAGACCAAGGAAGAACTTCAGCTCACCCATCATGGACATCTGATATTGCTCTTGCATCATGTATCCAAACTCAGCACTGTATTTCTGATTAGTGCAGCCAAAGATAATGTCATCCACATATATTTGGCATACAAACAGTTCACCATCATATGTCTTCGTGAAGAGTGTGGGATCCAGGGAACCAGGTTTGAAGCCTTTGCTCTTCAGGAAGTCTTTGAGTGTGTCATACACTTCTTCTTCAATCTTGCCATTGAGAAAGGCACTCTTCACATCCATTTGATACAGAAGGATGTTATGATGATTTGCATAGGCTAGCAGTATGCGTATAGCTTCAAGCCTAGCCACAGGAGAAAATGTTTCATCAAAGTCAATTCCTTCAACTTGAGTGTATCCTTGAGCAACGAGACAAGCCTTGTTTCTAACAAATTGACCATGCTCATCTTGCTTGTTGTGATATATCCATTTAGTGCCTATGATATTGTGTTTACGAGGATCAGGACGCTTGACCAGTTCCCATACATTATTCAGCTTGAACTGTTGAATCTCTTCTTGCATAGCTTGAATCCATTCAGGTTCCATGAAGGCTTCATCAACTTTCTTGGGTTCAGATATTGAGACGAATGCAAAGTGCCCACAGAAATATGCTAGTTGTGTTGCCCTTGAACGAGTGAGTGGACCAGGTGCATTGATGCTATCAATTATCTTCTCAATCTGTACTTCATTTGCAACATGAGGATGAACTGGACGAAGATTTTGCTCTTGCTGATCATTGTATTCATTTGAAGGATTGTCTTCAGGCTGAGCATTGTCTTCAGGTTGATTAGGTGCAGAAATGATAAGTTCCTCTTCAGGCTGTACTTCAGACGGTATGATTTCTCCAGTTCCCATAAGCTTGATGGATTCACTGGGTGGAATTTCATCTAGCACATTTGGCAGGTGCCCTCTTTGCGAGCCGTTAGTCTCATCGAACCACACATCCACAGTTTCAACCACTTTATAGTGAAAGAGGTTGAAGACTCTGTGGGAGTGCGAATCCTTTCTGTAACCAAGCATAAAACCTTCATGTGCTTTCGGTGCAAATTTTGAAGTGTGATGTGGATCCTTGATCCAGCACCTAGCACCAAATACTCTGAAGTAACTGACATTTGGCTTCTTACGAGTGAGGAGTTCATAGGATGTTTTCTTCAAAAGCTTGTGAAGATAAACACGGTTGATGACATGGCATGCAGTATCAATAGCTCCAGGCCAGAACTTTCTTGGTGTCTTGTATTCATCGAGCATCGTCCGGGCCATCTCAATGAGTGTTCTTTTCTTGCGTTCCACGATGCCATTCTGCTACGGCGTGTACGGAGCTGAGAACTCATGAGTGATGCCCAATGTATCAAGATAAGTGTTGAGGCCGGTGTTCTTGAATTCAGTGCCATTGTCACTTCTGATGTGCTTGATCTTGACACCATAGTTGTTCATGGCTTGATTGGCGAAGCGTCCGAAGACATCCTGCACTTCAGTCTTGTAGAGAATTATATGTACCCATGTATATCTTGAATAATCATCAACAATGACAAAGCCATAGAGACAAGCAGTAGTAGTAAGGGTAGAGTAGTGACTAGGGCCGAAGAGGTCCATGTGTAGCAGTTCGAAGGGTTGAGTCATTGTCATGATTGTCTTCGAGGGATGCTTGGCCCTCGTCATCTTTCCAGCTTTGCAGGCACCCCATAAGTGACCCTTCTTGAACTGGACGCCCTTGATGCCTATGACGTGCTTCTTCTTCGCAAGAGTATGCAAGTTCCTCATGCCAGCATGCCCTAGCCTCTGATGCCAGAGCCAACACTCTGAAGCTTTTGCAAGAAGACATACGGCAAGCTGTGGTCCTGCTGAGAAATCTACCATGTACAAATCATCTTTCCGATACCCTTCAAAGACTAGAGATTTGCCAGATTCCATTAGAACAAGGCAACAATATTTTCCAAATATCACAATCATGTTCAAATCGCAAAGCATTGAGACAGACATTAAGTTGAAACCAAGGGATTCAACATGCATCACTTTATCCATGTGCTGATCCTTTGAGATTGCAACTCTACCTAGACCCAATACCTTGCTTTTACCAGTATCAACAAATGTGATGCGACTTTTGTCAGATGGACGTAAGGTTGAGTCCATGAGAAGACTTCGTTCGCCAGTCATGTGATTAGTACATCCACTATCAATAATCCATTCTGAAGCAGCTGGTGTCATACCCTACAGTGCAGTTAGGGGGATAGGCTTCACGAAGAGCATTGTGAAGCATAAACATTTGACGAGCAAGTGGATTATGAAAGCTTAGATCGAGGTTAGGACTGATATGACAAATAGCAAGCGACTTAGGAACAAAATACATAATAAGACCATTTGGGCATTTGATCTTGTGCCCTACAAGATGTTTTAGGTCCCCAGCAATAGCTTCAGACGCATTTGATTTTTGGCTGGAGACCTTTCCCTGCAAAAGAGAGTTAAGCTTTCTTAGCCACCCACATCTTCAAGGGTGGCTTCAAAGCAATGAGTCTAAGTGCAGCATCCCAGGACTTTGGCTTTGAAGCCCTAGCAAATAGTTTTGCAGGAGGTGAATAATACTCATAGAAATAAGCAGAGTAGTTCTTGGTCTTATGAACATGGCGGTTTGATGAAACACGCTCATATTCATAGGCCTGGGTATGATTTCCCTGCAAAACATTTGTGTTAGTGCGACTCAGGTGAGTCCTCTGTCTGTATGAAGCCTTTGGACCATATGAAGCCTGTGGTCTGGGGTTTGTCTTCTTCCCTTGTGGTGTCATGATGACATTCACAGGATTCTCCAGACACCTTTTGGGCACCCAGACTTTCTTCATAGGTGGCTCATTCCTACAGTTAGTACCAATGTACCTGGCAAACACTTGACCATTCTGATTCTTAAACAGTTTATAGTTTGCATCAAAGGATTCATCAATGACAATAGGATTAGCACAAGTGAAGCCAGATAGGGTGGATGGATCCACTAAAGGTTCCTTTGCAGCAACCCATGTGGTTTTGGGGTACTGCTCAGGCTTCAGTAAGAGCCATCAACATTCATTTTCCTTTCGAACCCAACACCCTCTTTCCTAGGGTTTCGGTTCAGAATCTGTCTTTTGAGGACATCACATAGTGTCTGATGCCCTTTGAGACTTTTGTACATCCCTGTTTCAAGCAGTGTCTTCAACCTAGCATTTTCATCAGCAATAGCAGTGGCATCTTCAGCAGAGGGGTTAATTACCACATTAACAGTTGAAGATATTGCAACAGTAGCAACAGTAGAACATTCAGCAGCAGAAGTAGCGTTATCACGCTCAAGGCATTTAAGACATGGTGGTTCAAACCCTTCCTGAGCGGGACTGATCTGTTCAGCGCGAAGTGACTCGTTTTCCTTTTGAAGATCTTCATGAGCCGCTCTCAATTTCTCAAGTTCTTGCTTCCTTTGAAGATAATCATAGGAAAGCTTTTCATGAGTTGTTGAGAGCGTTTCATGACGACTTTCAAGTTCCTCATACTTAACATGAAGATTTTTTATGTCTTCAATTAAGGACTGAGATCGAGTCATTTCAGCGTCCAGCAGGTCATCGCTTTTGTCTAACAGTTTTTGAATATGTTCCATAGCTTTCTGTTGTTTAGTTGCAATTTTAGCAAGTGTTTTGTAGCTGGGTCTGGAACCACAATCAGAGTCATCTTCACGGGATGTTTGATAGTGAGCATTGCGTGAGTTTACCTTGGCACCACGTGCCATGAAGCAATAGGTGGGAGCGGAGTTGTCCTTGTCATTAGCATTGGCGTCGGTGACTAAGTCATTGTCTTCAGTGTTGAAGATGGACTTGGCAACGTAGGCTCTAGCCAGACTTGCAACGCCAGAATCGGACTCCTCCTCAGACTCCACCTCCGCCTCCTCAGAAGCAGACACCTCCTCTGAATCATTTTCCTTGCCAACAAATGCACAAGCCTTGCCAAATGAGCTCTTCTTGTGTGTTGAAGACTTTGAGGAAGACTTGGAAGAAGACTTTGAGTATTTCTTCTTCTTCTTGTCGTCAGAATCATATTCCTTGCTCTTCTTCTTCTTCTTCTTCTTCTTCTTCTTCTTCTTCTTCTTCTTCTTCTTCTTCTTCTTCTTCTTCTTCTTCTTCTTCTTCTTCTTCTTCTTCTTCTTCTCATTGTCCCACTGCGGACACTCAGAGATGTAGTGACCAGGTTTCTTGCACTTGTGGCATGTTCTCTTCTTGTAGTCATAGTAGAAGCTTCATCATTTTTTTACCATGGAGACTGCAGGGCTTACACCCCACAACATTTTATTAAAAGAAAGCAGGAACCATATAGTGCTTCCTCAAGGTGAGGAAAAAAACAAGAACAAAGAAAAGAAGAAACAAAAGAAGGCTATACAAAGGAGGGGTGCACTAAATCTAATAATTACAGTGTTACATAGAAGCAAATATCCTCAAGGAGGAAGAAAATCAATCCACTTAAGTAAGGCTTCTCTATACTTCCGTTTGATTCTGTGAGAGAGTAGAGTGATGTCATGAATGAAGCCATTTTTCCACATCCTGAAAGATGGCTTGATGTTCCTGAAAGCTCTATCATTCCTAACCTTCCAAATATTCCACCATGCAGTGAAAACCACCTCCCCAAAGAAAGGTTTGTTGAAGTCCTTTCTAGCATGGCAAGCAATCTCCACCATGTCATCATTGTCTTTCCATAGAATTTGCAGATAATTCCACACGCGTACACTGAAATTGCACTGGAAAAAGAGGTGATTTCTGTCCTCCAAAATCCCAGTAGGACAAAGAACACATTCTGGTCCCTCATTAATCCTCCAATGCCTCCTCTGAATCTTGTCTTTAGTGTTAACCCTATCCATTATTACAAGCCAAGCAAACATCTTAATCGACATTGTACAGCAGCTTTTCCATATCCACCCCAGGATGGGGTTAGCTACCATTGGCTGATAGACAAAGTCATAAAACTTTTTTGTAGTATATTCAGACTTCTTTCCATGCCTCCACCCCCAAGAGTCATGAGAGGTACTGTCCAAATGGAAGGACCCCATTAAGGAGGAGAGCTGCTGTAGTTCCTGAAAGGCTTGTTCAAAAAGAGGCAAGTAAAAAAGTTCTTGGAAACTGCTAGCCTGAAAGACTTCCCGGACTGAGAGGTTTTTGTGGAGACAAAATGAATAGAGTCTAGGAAATCGATCTTGAAGAGGGACAACACTGTTTCCAAGTAGCCAATAATCAGACCAGAACAACACAGTATCTCCACTATGCACATCAACCGAAGTAACTGCTCTGAAATTCTCCATCAATTTGCAGACATTCTTCCACCAAAAAGAGCCACAAAGAATGGTATCATGTGGAACCCTTTGAAAGTAGTAAGAATCCCAAACTAACTGAACCCAAGGCACATCCATCTTATTATAAAATTTGTTCAGATGCTTCAGGAGGAGAGCATCATTTTGCAAACCAAGGTTTAAGATTCCAAGCCCCCCCTTCGACTTAGGCCTACAGACAAGTGGCCAAGCAACCAGCGAATGGCCCCTTTCCTGACCATATTTCCTCCACAAACACTGCCTCTGAATCCTTTCCAATTGCTTCAAAATACCCTGAGGAATTGACAAGCTGCAAAGGAAGAAGATAGGCAAAGAGGAAATGACAGAGTTTACTAATTGCAATCTACTCCCTTGAGGCAAAAACCAAGAACTTATTGTCAAACTTTTCTCCATACAATCCACAAGGGGAAGAAGATCCACAATTTTTGGCCTGGTAGTCCCCACTGGCAGACCCAGGTATGTGAAAGGCATTTTGCCTAACTTACATCCAAAATAGGCAGCAAGATCAGTAGCATCCTGGTCAATCACATTAATAGGTACATGGAGGACTTATGAAAGTTAATCTGAAGTCCAGTTGCCTTTGAGAAAGAATATAATACTGATTTTAGTGCCCCCAATTGATCTTTTTCAGCATTTAAGAAAAGCAGTGTGTCATCGGCATATTGGATAACAGGAAAATCAGGATCATGGGTTGGTAGAGGCCTGCTTATTAAACCTTGCTGAAGAAGATCATTGATCAATGTCTGCAAGAGATCAGCCGCTATAACAAAAAGCAAGGGAGAGATTGGGTCCCCTTGCTTAACTCCACATTTGCATTTAAAATGTTTACCAGGAACTCCATTCAGTAGAACAGAAGAAGTGCGTGATGACAACAACTGCTTAATCCAAATAATCCATATGTCATCAAAACCTTTTGCAACAAGAATCCTTATGATAGCCTCATGCTGGATAGAATCAAAAGCCTTTTCAAAGTCTAGCTTTAGCAAAAGGATGGGCCGTTTAGACTGATTGCACTGATGGATATATTCAAAGGTCCAAGCAAGGCAATCCTGGATTGTTCTTGATTTTATGAAGCCATATTGGTTTTTATTTACACATTTGGTGATCTCCTGTTGAAATCTGTTAGCAGCAAGCTTTGTAAGAAATTTTAGGCCAACACTGGTGAGTGAAATAGGCCTAAAGTCTCCCACGCTCTCAGGTGTCTGCCTCTTTGGGATCAAAGTAATATATGCATCATTGAGATTTTCTAACTCAACTGTTCCAGCATGGAACTCATGAACCAATTGAATAAAATCAGCAGAAATTATGCGCCAACACTTTTTTTTAAAAAAGGCCATTAAAACCATCAGGCCCAGGGGCCTTATCAATAGGCAAGTCTTTAATAACCTATTCAATTTCTTTTAGATCAAATGGTTTTGTGAGCACCTCCAAGCCCTGAACCGTAGGTATTAAAGACAATATGTTTTCATCCAAAGATATTGGCCGTACCGTCCCCATTCTGCTTTTGAAAGAAAACAAGAACTCTTTGGCCATTTCCTCATGGTTAGATGTGACTGTGCCATCAGACAGTAAAAGGCTAGCAATGGAATTCTTTCTATATCTTTCAGTTGCCATGGCCTGAAAGAACTTGGAATTTTCCTCTCCCACTTTGATATACCTGATGGTACATCTCTTCCTCCAGTAAAGATATTGCATGTGCAACAGATGCTCATGATGCAATTTAGTGATTTTCCTAAAATTAAACTCAGGTCTTGAAAGAGATCTCATGTCCTCAAGATTGTCCAACCAATGAATTACCCAGTTACACTTCTCAATTAACTTTTTAATATGTGACAAACCTTTTTGCCATTTCTTCAAAGCAAAACGCAAAGCCTTTAATTTATCCACAATAATTGCTGAGATATGGATCTTACGAGAGGGATGAGTCCAGAACTCCTGCACACAATCCATAAAACAAGCCTGATGGACCCAATTTTTTTCAAACCTGAAGATATGAGCTTTTGGAATTGTTGCACTGATGGTAACTAGACAAGGTACATGATCAGATGCAGTCTTAGCCAAAGGAGTCACTTGCGTCATGGGATAAATGCTAATCCAACTAGCAGAGGTAAAAACCCAGTCCAACTATTCCAGAAGAGGCATGTCCTGCATGTTAGACCAAGTGAACATTCTTCCTTTTAAAGGAAGTTCCAGCAGTCCCAAATGGCCAATAATTTCATTGAAAATAAACATATCATTGATATCACCACCTAGGAGATTCCTATTTTCAGTGGAACGAATAAAGTTGAAATCCCCCATCAACATCCACTTCTTGTCCGGGTCAATGTCTAAATTATAGATCCAGGAAACAAACTCATCACGCAATTCACCTTGACAGGGGCCATACACATTAACCAGAAACCACTGTTCGTTATTATGGACAGAGGTAAATTTCATAACGATGGCGTAGGGTTTAACTTCTAGCAGAGTGCCATGAAACACATCGGATCACCAGACAACTAGAAGACCCCCAGAGGCTCCCCTAGATGGAGACTCAACAAATTGATCAAAACCATAGGGACATATGCTTTTCATAGTTGTACGCAAGCATGAGGATAATTTAGTTTCTTGCAGACAAACCACCGAACACTGACTATCAGTCACTTTCTCCCTGACAGAACGATGCCTAGCATCAGAATTCAGACCACGAACATTCCAACATAAAATTTTCCAACTACGCGTTGTAACACGATTCATTAATGACCGATGCGTAGAAGAGCAAATAGAGCATGACACACAATGCCATGCCATCCAAAAGATAACAAAGTTCAGAACCACAAAGTGCCACGTCCTAGATCGGTATCAGCTCAACCATAAAGAAAACAAACATAATAGGCACTCTCGGCCTCGACATAAAAGATATCATAAACATTAAGCTGAAGATGCAGAAGAATCCTCCTGTGCATTAGCCATAAGCTTGTCCACTAATAGAAGAGAAGGATCAATCTCCAGCTCCGTGCCCACGGCCTGAAGAACACGAATCGGAGTATGTGGTGGTGCAGTAGTCTGTGCATCTTCAGAGTTAGCCGTAGAAGTGGGCTGGGCCTTGTCTTCCATGGGCTTTGCGCGGGGGCGCTTCTTTGATGGCTGAAATGAGAGCTGCTCGAAAACCACATTTTTGAATCCATCCAGCTTTGGCGCGCTCCGAGTGCAACATCTTAACGATGTATCAACAACAGGAGCCTTCTTCTTCTCTCTCCTCTTTCTCGCAGTAGATTGTTCCACAGAGAAAACCAGAGGTGATGACTGAGCAGAGACAGAAACAACAGAATTAGCAGATGCGACCTCTTGGGAAACAGAAACTGTAGCAACCGGCAGTTCCTCAAATAAAGCTCTGGCCACCGGACGCTTCACGATGACAGGCCTTCTGACAGCAGCAACCAAGGGCAAAGAGGCTGTCAAACAAGACATCTTTCTTGATTCATCAAAAGCAATGGACCAGGACCTCTTAGAATAAATGATTGTGCCCATCAGTTGGAAGAAGATTGACCTTGGCACCTCCTTAACTGAAAAATCAAACATGAGATTCTGGAAAGACCTCTTCCAAATCATCTCAGGAGGGAGAGGAGGTCCAGCCACAATGCGTGCCATGCCAATAAAGATTTGATGCTGCTGAATCACAGGTGGTTGGTAAGGAACAATTGCAAGCTGATTCTCCTCAAAGACAGGCTGCTGAAGATCTGGGAGAGGCAAATCATCAAAGCCCTGCTCTGGTTGGTCCACAGAAACCGATCCCTCTGGTTGATCAATCACAATTGAAACTTGATCATGTTCGGGAGCAGTAGGCTGGAGGGCTTGCTCATTCTCTGCTTCCTCTCCCCACACGCCATTACCCCAACCAGGCGCTTCGTCATTCACATGTGGAGGAGGAGGAGGAACAACAGGTGCATCATTCCATCCCAACATTGGGTATGGTGGCAAGACAAACATCAAATTATCCGGAACCAGATTACCTGGCAAAGGGTGAGGGTTTCCATCCAGAGGCATTGGGTCTTCATCGTTCGGCATCTGATCTGCAAAATCTGCACCTAGAACATAACATGCAGCAGTCCAAGACACTTGAGCACCTCCATATTCCGCATAATCACCAAAAACAACATCTCTTGGGACCAGCGGCATATCTGGAAAGCTAGCCTCAACTAAAGTCCGGACCAGGTAAGGATCCTCACTATTCCAAGAAATAAACTTTCCAAAAGTGCCTACAACCTGCGGGATGTACTCTGTAGTGCGGTAATCCAGAGGAATCCCAATGAACATTAACCATCCCTTGCAAAAACCATGCGTTCCCTTAAAATTTTCTCCCTCATCATGCTTCACAAATCTAACAAAATGATCGTTGCCCAACGGAAAAGGTGCATGCTGAATCAAGGTGTATCTAACCGATGGATCTCTGACTTGAAACAAACCCACCCCATGAAACCATGGCTGAGTAGATCGGACCATAATACCTCTATTTTGCAGAAACTGCACAACCTGTTCCCGCACCGGGCCGAGCGGCCCCTACGGCGCCGGCATCACCTCAGCAACCATGAAATCCTCATGACGACGGGGCGGACGAGCAGCAGGCGTGAAGAAGGTGCGCGGAAGCCAACGATCGCCACCGTCGATGATGTGATGGCCAGGAGGCACAAAGCGTTGAGGATCGAGCTCATAGTTCACCATGGAAGAGCCAGAAGCTTGTCGGGGGTTTTCTTTGGCTTGAGGAGAGGGAAGATGCAATGGGGGCTGCGTCGATGGGACTGGGCAGTCTATCCCAATAACTCCGGCTCTGTTCCCATGAGAAACAACAGATTCTGATAAAATCGTTTTTTGTTGCACCGAAATTGGCCTCCAAACCAGTCCATTGGAGCGCGCGAAATCATTACAGTCGCGGCTAGAGTGACCTGGACGAGAGCAATGCGAACAGACCGCTCGCATTCCACATGCCACTGACAAGTGGCCCCTCTGTGAACAAATAGTGCATGTAACCACACGGTCCACCATGTCATCGACCATAGCTTCAAACTGCCTCGCAGCCTCTTGAGATGAGGGGATATCCTGACAGTGTCCCAGAGGGTTTGGACCCTGAGGCATGGAAGGTCCAGAAGCAGTTGGGCTAAGCAGCAAAGATGGGCTCGAGACTTGTCGGACCTCCAAAGCTGACTTGGAAACCTGACAATTGATTTGAATGAGTGGTAATCCCGCCTCAGTGAAACGTGCGGGCAAGATCCCATCATGCATGGGGGAAAGTTCCCCATAAATCGGATCAGTCACCGGCGCAGATGATGCCGGCCGGCTCAACTCTGGCAAAGGAGTGACTGTACCAAAAACAATGGGTGGACGAGCCACCGTCCAAAGCAAGTCCACGGGAGGGGATTGATGTATGACTACACACTCATGAACATGAAGATCATACCCAGCATCCCTAATGGTGTCAATACACTCTTGTGTAGCCGGATATCTATAACCCTTGCAAGCAGAATAACTCTCAAACGTGGCAAAAGAGAGCTTTTTCGAAGCAGACGCAGCGGCTTCGATAGCTGATTTGACTGGAGGTTTATGCATGGCCAAGAGACCTAAAGATGATCGACGCTTAGTAGGACTAGCTAGAATCCATTCAGCATCACATTCCTTCCTCCATATCCGGAGCTCTCTAATCCAATTAGGGCCCCCATTACCCCAGAAATGAAAATATCACTTGAACAGATCACAGGCAAAGGAACGAAGATCCATAATAATAAAACCAACTTGCCTGCAAGAAACATGGAAAGAATAAACCTTGTCTTTGATGTGATCAACATGAAGAACAATTGCCGAACCTCCAATTGCTGCTTACAGAGCCGCTACCACAGAATCCTCCGAGAGACGGAAGGCATGACGGCTTGAAAGTGCGTTATATCGACTAGAGGGGGGGGGGTGAATAGGCGATTTTTATGAAAGTCTTCAAAACGTGGAAGTTATGAAGACAAACGATAGAAATAAACCTATTACCCTGCAGCGGAAGGTAGACTACACTAGGCAAGCCATAGTCAAGTATTCAATAGAGTGAAAGCACAATGACTAATAGCAGCAATGTAGTAAGGATCAGGTAGGAAGATATTGTGAAGCCACACAGAACACGCAGTCACTCAGTGAAGACAAAAGATAGTGCGAACATACAATGACTTCACAAGGAGTAACAGTAAGTAAAGGGAAGGGAAGATGAAACCAGTGACTCGCTGAAGATAATGATTTGTTGGACCAGTTCTAGTTGCTGTGACAATTGTACATCTGGTTAGGGCGGCTAGGTATTTACACCTTAGGACACACAGTCCCGGACACCCAGTCCTGAACACGCAGCTCAGGACACCCAGTCCTCACCGTATTCCCCTTGAGCTAAGGTCACACAGACCTCGCCCAATCACTCTGGTAAGTCTTCAAGGTAGACTCCCAAACCTTCACAAACTTCGTTCACCGGCAATCCACAATGTCTCTTGGATACTCAAAACGCGACGCCTAACCGGCTGGAGGATGCACAGTCCTCAAGTGTAATAAGTCTTCAGATCACATAGGCAAGAAGACTTAAGTGATGCTTAATTCTCTTTGGCTCTGGGTGGTTAGGGCTTTATCCTCGCAAGGAATTCTCTCTCAAAGGCTTCGAGGTGGGTTGCTCTCAAACGAAAAAAGCCGTACTCTAAATCTGAGCAGCCAACCGTTTATGGTTGTAGGGGGTGGGCTATTTATAGCCACTTGGCAACCCGACCTGATTTGTCCGAAATGTCCCTGGGTCACTAAGGAACTGACACATGTTCCAACGGTTAGATTTCAAACTCACACAGCAACTTTACTTGGGCTACAAGCAAAGCTGACTTGTCCGACTCTGAACAAGATTCGCTCTCAAAGTCTTCACTCGAAGACATAGGTTTTGTTTAAGCATCACTTCAGTCATTCTGACTGGTTCTCTTGGACCCCACTTAACAGTACGGTGGTTCCTATGACTCAACACAGAAGAAAGAGAACTACGAAAGATCTAAGTCTTCGAGCTCCATAGGCTTCATGTGGTGTCTTCTCTTGTCATAGTCTTCAATGTGAATATCTTCATATAGCACCTTTGACTTCAATGTCTTCATACATTTTTAGGTGTCATCTCTGGTAGGAAAACCGAATCAATGAGGGACTTCTACCTGTGTTATCCTACAATTCTCACAAACACATTAGTCCCTCAACTAGGTTTGTCATCAATACTCCAAAACCAACTAGGGGTGGCACTAGATGCACTTACAATCTCCCCCTTTTTGGTGATTGATGACAAACTAGTTGAAGTTTTCAACGGGGAATATAATCTGTGAAATTGTAAAGGATACAGAATTGTCTTCATAAGTTGCAAGGGCTCCCCCTGAAGATGTGCATATAAGTAGTTTGCTTTTGGAATGCAAATGCACATGGCAGGTTGTACTTGTGGAGATCCACTTCAACTTATGATGACAATCCACTATGGATGTGAAAGTATATGAAGATAATGACATGCATAATGGAAAATGGACGTCTGCAGAATTATCTAAGTGCGGAATTTATCGTCGCACATGTGGAATTTATCATCGCAACACAAGGTGGCAAATAAGTGGCAGACGACCATTGAGTTTAAGTGTTACAACTCAAAGAACCAAATGTAGCAAAACAAGAGTTGTAAGCACGAAGCAAAATATAAAGCACCCGCCCATATGGACCCGCTTGAAGACTATCAACCTCATATGCTTCTCCCCCTTTTGTTAGTAAGGACCAAAAAGGTTTGAAGACATAGAGCATCTACTCGTCCACATGAGGAGTAGGTGAAGCAGCAGGGTCGTTGGTTGTGTTTGGCGGTGCTGAAGAGCTTGGAGCAGAGTCGAAGCGTGCTGAAGGAGGTGGCGGTGAAGTAGCATCTGAGCGTGCTGAAGAGAACTCAGAGTCTTCAACGGATGGAGTTCGTCGCAGCACTGCCCTTCGAGGAGGTGTGGAGTCAAACTTGAATCGCTCAGTGAAGCCATCCTCTTGAAGATCATCTTCAGAACACATCAGTGTTAGCCCTTTCCATGTGCGGCGAGAGGTTTCATGGCCAACAAAAGCATTCTTGGTGGCAAGATTGCGAATGCGATTAACATCCACCAAGAGGCTTTGCATCTGACGCTTCAACCAGTCATGATGCCTATCCTGTTTCTGATGAAGAGCCACAAGAAGCTCTCGGTCGTTGAGAACACGAGTGCGCTTCTTGGGTCGTGGAGCAGTTGTACTGTCAGTGGCTTCAGTGAGAGCAGGATGCGGTGCACATGTAGTGCCAGCCAAAGGATACACATGAGTTATGGCTTCAACGCCTTCAACGTTCTGAGTGAAACTTTGATGCTCTGCATTCTGAAGACTGAGAGGTTCCTTGGCAGGCTCAGGATAGATGGCTTCAATAGACATATCCACATCAGGCATAAAGATCCGATGGTTGCGGGCCGAGGGCTGATATGAGATAGCGGAGTGAAGTTTGATCAGCCGCATCACCCAAGGGGCGTAGAACTTCAAACCAAACAGATCAGAGCCAGATGCAGCAAGTTGGCGAATGAAGAAATCCTGTGTATTGAAGCATTTTCCATGAAGAATGTAGAAGACCAAAGTCTTCATTGCACCTTCCAGCTTGGCATGGGGAGAATGTCCTTTGATTGGCCAGAGAGTTCGCCTTATGATGTGATAAATGGTTCTTGGCAAATACTCAAGGTCTTCAATGAAGAACTCCGTGGGATAAGCAGCATCTTGGGGCAATGGCTTCATCATACTGAGCATCTGACTCATATTAGGTTCAGTCTTCTGAAAGATGCTCGCAATAGCTTCACTATGAAGCTGACAGCCATGCTCGTAGAGATCGCCAGGAGTGGGCAAACCAGTGAGCTCAATGATGTCAAAGGCTTTGGCTTCATGATGAACGTTTCCTGTCATCCACTCCAGGACCCAAGTCTTCGAATCTCTGCTATACCCGCGGATGTGAAGTGTGGCATAAAATTGGAGCTGCAACTCTTCATTCCAATGCTCTTGGTCAGTGACGAATGGTAGCAGTCCAACCTCTTTGAAGCAATCTAGAGCTTCTTCCAGACAGGGCAGACTAGCTATTGCTTCAATGTCAAGGCGCTTGTGTGGGAAGATGCGACCTTGGTTGTAAAGAACACATGAGTAATAGCTTCGCTGCGGATAACTCCAGAACCTATCAGATGATATTCTTTCCCTAGAGTAGGGGTTCCTGGAGCTGTTGAAGAATGTGTTGTCTGCTCTGAAGCCATTGATATTGAAGGAGCCAGGTGCTGATGCAGGACTTGGGAACCTTGGCAATCTTGGGATTGGCTTCTGTACCTGAGGCTTGTGCTCAACATGATAGTCGAACTGGGGACCGGCAGCAGACTCAGGAACAGAAGTGCGGGATTAGTGGTTTCGCTGACTTCTGATGATTTTGTTGGTGAGGGCTCCACATTAGCTTCAGCCATGACAGCGTCAGTGGCTTCAGTGGTGTTGGTGGTGGCAGCCTCAAGATGTTCAACCTCCACTTGACGAGCAGGAGGATCGGTCATGATCACGTTCTCCTCGAGAACTGCTTCTTGGTGGGATAGGGGAGTGGCAACTTGTGGGACTTCTTCTTCCGCGGCTGATGCAGCCGGATTGCCTTCATTCTCTTGTGGGCGATCCGCCCATGAAGCATCCTGTGCAATTGGAGTCAGTGGACGACCAATGCTGATGAGTTTGATGTGCGTTAGCACAGGCGATGATACCTGTTGGTGTTCTAGCTGAGGAAGGGATGCATCATCTTCAACATGGTCATGATGACCAATGTCTTCAGCAGCGATGGGATTAGCTGCTGGAAAGTCTTCAGCTTCATGAGCCTCTGTGAAAGCAGGCTCATGGACAGTCAGTTGACGTTCTTGCGGATCGGCATCGGGGTGAACAATGGAAATGGGTTCAACAATCAAGGGCTCTGTGTGAGCAGCCTGTTCCTTCTTGGTCTTTCTTTTCTTCTTGGCAGGGGCAGTAGCAGAGGCTTCAGGATGTTTTCTCTTCCTTGCTTCAGCTTCAGCAGTCCTGGTCTTCTTCAGTTCTGAAGCGGTTGACCTGGCCTTTGGCTTCGGGCCAGTCATGCTAGTTGGGAAGACAAGGGGATCTACCTCCTGCCTTGGTGCTTCAGGTTCAGCCATAGCGGGCTTCTTCTGCTTCTTGGCAGCCATCCTGGGGTCGATGCCAGGACGCCCAAGGGCCTTGCGCTTCTCAGCTTCATTGTAGGCTTGCACACACCTATCAGCCAGGACCTTCATGCGCTCACGAGAACCCTGAGCTTCTGCATGTTTCTTTAGAAAGGCTTCCTTGAGCTCGTGCAGCACAATCTTTAAATTCTTCACGTCTTGCACGCTGAGCTTGGCCATATGCTTCTCGAACTGAGATTTCTCAAAGTCAATCTTCTGCTTCAGTTCAACAATGCGCTGGGCGATAGCTAACTCTGAAGCAATTGCGCCATGGAAGGCGGCATTGAGGCCAATGGGTAGTTGGAGATCGTCGAAGCTGATGTTTGGCATGTCAAACCATTCATCAATGAAGTTGTGAATGACTGTTACATCAAAGAGAGGCAGATCATTGAAGATTTCTGCTTCTTCTTTGCTCTTGATGAGTTGCTCAAGAGCGTCATCTGCAAGATCTTCATCACTTGACAGATCAATGGCATCATTGCGCAGAATGGCAGCAGCTGTTAGCTCTTGGCCGGTGTGTGGCAGAGGCATCTTGACCTTCTGGGGCTTGGAGATGCGTGATAAATCTTCGGACTGCACACTGTCTTCAGGAGGTGCAGTTGCCAGTGGCTTCACCCGTGAGATTTTTGGTGAAGGGGCAGGCTTTGAAGCTTTAGGCTTCTTCAACTTCTTTGGCTTCGGCGCTGCAGGCGCTTCATCTGACTCAGCGTCAGATGCAGGCCCATTCACTGCAGTCCCTTGAACCAAGATATGGGTGATGAGGCCTTCAAGGTTGTAGAAAGGACCGACGACTTTGGGTTCTGCATCTCGTGTGCCATCAGCCCTTGGAGCTGAGGGACCAGGGTTGAAGTCTAGTCCCAATGTCTTCTTGTTTTGCTTCGCTGAGTTCTGGGCAAACTGGAAGTTGCGCTTGAACAGAATGTCATCACGACACCATAGTAGTGTTGATGGGTGTGCATCAGCAGGCCGTGGCCCACGGACCATGCAGGGATAGAAGCCTTGTTCAATGGCTTCATCTCTGGACCTGGGTTGAAGATTCTTGTATAGGATGTCTCCCCACGGTCTCTTGATGGCATTTTTCTCAGCATATTCCTGGGTTACAAATCGGTATTTGAACCATTGTTCTGCCCAATATCTTCGTATCCATTGGATTCGGGTCTTGCGCTGATTGTAATCCTCTTCAGGATCTGTCTTGTACAGTTCTGAGAGGTCATCTGGCAGATCTCTAGATGTTTCTCCACGACGCTTTCCGCCACCCTTGCTGATTTCTCTGAAGCCATGAACTTTAAACTGAAAGGCTTCAACACGTTCAAAGGCTTCAAAGATTTTTGCTTGCTGGACAAACAGGAACTTGCTTCGGGAGAATTTATATGATGCTGTAAGAATTCTGCAAATGAATGCAGACTATGAGAACCAAGGGATTCTCCCACGGACATGTACCTGTGACAGCATTAAGGTGCGAGGGAAGGGGAAGAGGTCATATGCATTCTCAGAAGATTTTGAATATAAATCAGTTTAGAAGACATTGACCTCATCGTGCGAAGATATTCACTCATAGATAAGGAGTTGGTTCCAGATTTGTACGAATCCAGAGATCAGTACAAGTGAGGAATCTAACTACTTTGTGAAGGATAAGTGAATATACTAGGTATGTTATGAGATGCAGTATGAGAGAGATCTAACTTGTGTGAATAGAAACTGCTTGTGGTAGAAAGTGACAAAGCCATAAGACCAACGGTGCCGTAAAAAGGAAGTTTTATTTACCACACTAAGAACTGCTAGATGGAGTGAAAGATGAGGCCGAGCAGTTCGATCTTCCGTGCCCTAACTTGGCGATGGAGGACACCTACGGCGACGACGGAGAGGACGATGTCCGCGGTCGGCGTGAAGACGGCGTCGGAGAGGTTGCGGCAGCGAAGCGCTTCATCGCCGGCGTCGTCGAGGGCTAGCGGTGGCGCTAGGGTTCGTGCGAGAGTGGAAGAAGAGATAATGACCGCCGTGAAGTGTGTATTTATAGGTACAGGGGCGGCACTGCGTTATTACACAGGTGCCCTTGGCGATTCGCATCTGAGGAACACGTGTCCATCATGCAGAATTTTGGGGTTTGTTCCACGTCCCACGCACGCCTGGATTGTCGGGTGGTCATTCCTACTTCTCCGGGTTTCATGTGGAGGAATGAGCATTGAAAGTGGACTTAAGGTTTGTCTTTGTATCTTCTGCTGACAAGGACGCAGAGAAGACATTCGACAGTTTCAATAGAATGCATATGATTTGGAGAGATAGAGTTTGAGATAGATAGCATAGAGAGGTTAGGGTCCAATCACATTCACTTAGTTCAAAAGATTCAACAAGAAGACATAGCTATAAGTGAATGCTGTAGAGGACAGAACACTAGTATATATATATATATATATATATAATCAACATAGTGAAGATAATCATGAAGACATGTTGAGATTGAAGCCAAACCGAATGTGAAGACATAGCAAGGTAACGCCATGAGTGAAACACTTCAAAATAGAACATTTGGTGGTGGCGTTACCCACCGTATAGGAAGTATTAGACCCAGACACGGTGCACAATTATCGTGGCCCTCCGAAGTCAAATTCCACATTAATGTATTCACACTTAGAATGTATGTCTTCATTGATTGAAGATATACTTTACTTCGTGTGTTGCACATCTAAGTCATCAATATGCATAAGGGTTAGGATGTGTGCCTGATCACAGGACATTTGAGGATTCCAGGATATTTAGCTCACACCTTAACTTGCAAAATCTCTTCTCATCCAAGGGCTTGGTGAAGATATCTGCCAATTGCTCTTCAGTGTTGACGTGTATGATATCAATATCTTCCTTCACAACATGATCTCTGAGAAAGTGATGACGAATTTCAATGTGCTTTGTCTTCGAGTGCTGAACTGGGTTGTTGGCAATCTTGATGGCGCTTTCGTTGTCGCAGTAGAGTGGCACTTGCTTTAGATGAATGCCATAGTCCTTGAGCGTTTGCTTCATCCACAGAAGCTGAGCGCAGCAAGATCCAGCAGCAATGTATTCAGATTCAGCAGTGGAGAGAGATACACAGTTCTACTTCTTTAAAGACCAACATACAAGTGATCGTCCCAGAAAGTGACATGTGCCTGATGTAGACTTGTGATCAACTTTGTCACCAGCATAATCAGCATCCGAGAATCCAACCAGATCAAACTCTGAGCCCTTTGGATACCATAATCCTAGAGTTGGGGTGTGAGCCAAATATCGAAGAATTCGCTTCACAGCTAAGTGATGCGACTCATTTGGTGCCGCTTGGAATCGAGCACACATGCAAACACTAAGCATAATATCTGGCCTAGATGCACATAGATAAAGTAAAGAACCAATCATGGAGCAGTATAGCTTTTGATCGAACTCTTTACGATTGTCGTCAGGACCCAGATGATGCTTGGCTGGCATTGGCGTCGTGAAGCCTTTGCAGTCTTGCATACCGAACTTCTTCAGGCAATCTTTGAGATACTTCTCTTGAGATATGAAGATGCCATTGCGTTGCTATCATATTTGAAGAGCGAGAAAGAACTTCAGCTCTCCCATCATAGACATTTGATATTGCTCTTGCATCATATATCCAAACTCTTCACTGTACTTCTAATTGGTGCAGCCGAAGATAATGTCATCCACATATATTTGGCACACAAACAGTTCACCATCATATGTCTTCGTGAAGAGAGTGGGGTCAAGGGAACCAGGTATGAAGCCTTTGCTCTTCAGGAAGTATTTGAGTGTGTCATACCAGGCCCAAGGGGCTTGTTTGAGGCCATACAGTGCCCTGTTGAGCTTGTATACCATGTCAGGATGTTTTGGATCTTCAAAGCCAGGTGGTTGTGCAACATACACTTCTTCTTCAATCTTGCCATTAAGAAAGGCGCTCTTCACATTCATTTGATAAAGAAGTATGTTGTGATGATTTGCATAGGCCAACAGTATGCGTATGGCTTCAAGTCTAGCCACAGGAGCAAATGTTTCATCGAAGTCAATGCCTTCCACTTGAGTATATCCTTGAGCAAAGAGACGAGCTTTGTTTCTGACAACTTGACCGTGCTCATCTTGTTTGTTGCGGTATATCCATTTTGTGCCTATTATGTTGTGCTTCCGAGGATCAGGACGCTTGACCAGTTCCCATACATTATTCAGCTCAAACTGTTGAAGCTCTTCTTGCATAGCTTGAATCCATTCAGGTTCCATGAAGGCTTATTCAACTTTCTTGGGTTCTGTTATTGAGACGAATGCGAAGTACCCACAGAAATTTGCTAGCTGAGTTGCCCTTGAACGAGTGAGTGGACCGGGTGCATTGATGCTGTCAATTATTCTTTCAACCTGCACTTCATTGGCAACGCGAGGATGTACAGGGCGAAGATTTTGCTCTTGCTGATCATTGTCGTTGTTAGAAGGAATGTCTTCAGGCTGAGCATTGTCTTCATGTTGATCAGGTGCTGAGATGATAAGTTCTTCTTCAGGATGAGCTTCAGAAGGTATAATTTCTCCAGTTCCCATTAGCTTGATTGATTCACTGGATGGAACTTCATCTAGCACATTTGGCAGTTGCTCTCTTTGTGAACCGTTGGTCTCATCGAACCGCACATCCACTGTTTCAACCACTTTGTAATGAAAGAGATTGAAGACTCTGTAGGAGTGCGAATCCTTTCCATATCCAAGCATAAAACCCTCATGTGCTTTTGGTGCAAACTTTGAGGTGTGATGTGGGTCCTTGATCCAGCACCTGGCGCCAAATACTCTGAAGTAACTGACATTTGGCTTCTTGCCAGTAAGGAGCTCATAAGATGTCTTGTTCAGAAGCTTGTGAAGATAAACACGATTGATTGTATGGCATGCAGTATCAATGGCTTCAGGCCAGAATTTTCTTGGAGTCTTGTATTCATCTAGCATCGTTCTAGCCATCTCAATGAGTGTTTTGTTCTTGCGTTCGACGACCCCATTCTGCTGTGGCGTGTACGGGGCTGAGAATTCATGTGTGATGCCCAAGGTATCAAGATATGTATCAAGGCCAGCGTTCTTGAATTCAGTGCCATTGTCACTTCTGATATGCTTTATCTTGGCGCCATAGTTGTTCATTGCTTGATTGGCGAAGCGTCTGAAGACATCCTGCACTTCAGTCTTGTAAAGGATTATGTGCACCCAAGTATATCTAGAATAATCATCAACAATGACAAAGCCATAGAGACAAGCAGTAGTAGTAAGAGTTGAGTAATGAGTGGGAACGAAAAGATCCATGTGAAGCAGTTCGAAGGGTCGAGTAGTGGTCATGATTGTCTTCGAGGGATGTTTGGCCCTCGTCATCTTTCCTGCCTCACAGGCACTGCATAAGTGATCTTTCTTGAACTTGACGCCTATGACATGCTTCTTCTTTGCCAGGGTGTGGAGGTTCCTCATGCTAGCATGCCCAAGCCTCCGATGCGAGAGCCAACATTCTGAAGCTTTTGCTAGAAGACATACGACAAGCTGTGGTCCTGCTGAGAAATCTACAACGTACAAATCATCTTTTCGATACCCTTCAAATACTAGAGACTTGTCAGATTCCATTAGAACAAGGCAACGATATTTTCCAAATATTACAATCATGTTTAAATCGCAAAGCATTGAGACAGACATTAAGTTGAAGCCAAGGGATTCAACAAGCATGACTTTATCCATGTGTTGATCCCTTGAGATTGCAACTCTACCTAGACCCAATACCTTACTTTTACCAGTGTCAGCAAATGTGATGTGGCTCTTGTCGGATGGACGTAAGGTTGAGTCCATAAGAAGGCTTCCTTTGCCAGTCATGTGATTTGTACACCCACTATCAATAATCCATTCTGAAGACGGTGGTGTCGTACCCTACAGTGCAGTTAGGGGGATAGGCTTCACGAAGAGCATTGTGAAGCAAAAACATTTGACGAACCAGTGGGTTATGAAAGCTTAGATCCAGATTAGGACTAATAGGGAGAGTAGCAAGAGATTCAGGAACGAAGTACATAGTAAGACCATTCGGGCATTGATCTTGCGCCCTACAAGATGTTTAAGGTCCCCAGCAATAGCGTCAGACGATTTTGGTTTTCTGCTGGAGACCTTTCCCTGCAAAAGAGAGTTAAGCTTTCTTAGCCACCCACATCTTCAAGGGTGGCTTAGAAGCAATAAGTCTAAGTGCAGCATCTGAGAACTTTGGCGTTGGAGCCCTAGCAAACAGTCTTGCAGGCGGACAATAGTACTCATAAGAATAAGCAGAATAGTTCTTGGTCTTATGAACATGGCGGTTTGATGAACCGCTCTTATATTCATATGCTTGAGTATGGTTTCCCTGCAAAACATTTGCATTAGTGCGACTCAGGTGAGTCCTCTGTCTGTATGAAGCCTTTGGACCGTATGAAGCCTTTGGTCTGAGGTTTGTCTTCTTCACGTGAGGTGTCATGATGACATTCACATGAAGATTCTCCAGACACCTTTTCGGAACCCAGATCTTCTTCATAGGCGGTCCATTCCTGCAGTTAGTACCAATGTACCTGGCAAACACTTCACCATTCTGATTCTTAAACAGTTTATAGTTTGCATCAAAGGATTCACCAATGACAATGGGGTTAGCACAAGTGAACCCAGATAGAGTGGATGGATCTGCTAAAAATTCCTTTGCAGCAACCCATGTGGTTTTGGGGTACTGCTCAGGTTTCCAGTAAGAGCCATCATCATTCATTTTCCTTACGAAACCAACACCCTCTTTCCTCGGGTTTCGGTTCAAAATCTGCTTTTTGAGGACATCACATAGTGTCTGATGCCCTTTAAGACTTTTGTACATCCCTGTTTCAAGCAATGTCTTCAACCTAGCATTCTCATCAGCAATAGCAGTGGAATCCTCAGCAGAGGGGTTAGTTCCCACATCAACAGTTGAAGATATTGCAACAGTAGCAGCAGTAGAACATTCAGCAACAGTAGTAGCATTATCACGCTCAATGCATTTAAGACATGGTGGTTCAAATCCTTCCTGAGCGGAGCTGCTCTGTTCGGCGCAAAGTGACTCGTTTTCCTTTTGAAGATCTTCATGAGCCGCTCTCAATTTCTCAAGATCTTGCTTCCTTTGAAGATAATCATAGGAAAGCTTTTCATGAGTTGTTGAGAGAGTTTCATGACGACTTTCAAGTTCCTCATACTTAACGTGAAGATTTTTTATGTCTTCAATTAAGGATTCAGATCTAGTCATTTCAGCACCTAACAGATCATTGCTTCTGTCTAACAGTTTTTGAATATGTTCCATAGCTTTCTGTTGTTCAGTTGCAATTTTAGCAAGTGTTTTGTAGCTGGGTTTTGAACCACAATCAGAGTCATCGTCACTAGATGTTTGATAGTGAGTAGTGCATGTGTTTACCTTGGCACCGCGTGCCATGAAGCAGTAGGTAGAAGCAGAGTAGTCCTTGTCATTTGCATCGGTGTCGGTGATGAAGTCATTGTCTTCAGTGTTGAAGATGGACTTGGCAACGTATGCTGTAGCCAGACTTGCGACGCCTGAATCGGACTCCTCCTCAGACTCCACCTCCGCCTCCTTAGATGCGGACTCCTCCTCTGAATCCATTTCCTTGCCAACAAACGCACGTGCCTTGCCAGATGAGCTCTTCTTGTGTGATGAAGACTTTGAGGAAGACTTTGAGTATTTCTTCTTCTTGTCGTCAGAGTCATATTCCTTGCTTTTCTTCTTCTTTTTGTTCTCATTGTCCCACTGTGGACACCCAGAGATGAAGTGGCCAGGTTTCTTGCACTTGTGACATGTTTTCTTCTTGTAGTCGTGAGCAGAAGCTTCATCATTCCTTGAGCTTGATCGGGAAGACTTTCTGAAACCTTTCTTCTTGGTGAATTTTTGGAACTTCTTCACAAGCATAGCAAGTTCCCTTCCAATGTCTTCAGGATCATCCGAACTGCTATCAGATTCTTCTTCAGATGAGGAGACAACTTTTGCCTTCAAGGCACGAGTTCGCCCATAGTTTGGACCGTAGATATCTCTTTTCTCAGAAAGCTGAAACTCATGTGTGTTGAGCCTCTCAAGTATGTCAGACGGATCAAGTGTCTTGAAATCAGGACGTTCTTGAATCATCAGGGCTAGGGTGTCAAACGAACTATCAAGTGATCTCAGTAGTGTCTTGACGACTTCATGTTTGGTGATCTCAGTAGCGCCGAGGGCTTGAAGCTCATTTGTGATGTCAGTGAGTTGGTCAAATGTGAGCTAGACATTCTCATTGTCATTTCGCTTGAAGTGGTTGAAGAGGTTGCGAAGGACACTGATTCTCTGATCTCTCTGGGTTGAGACGCCTTCATTGACCTTGGAGAGCCAGTCCCAGACCAGCTTAGATGTTTCCAAAGCACTCACACGGCCATACTGTCCTTTGGTTAGATGACCACAGATGATATTCTTGGCAGTAGAGTCCAGTTGAACGAACTTCTTGACATCAGCAGCAGTGACACCTTCTCCAGCCTTGGGAACGCTGTTCTTGACGACATACCATAGGTCGACGTCAATGGCTTCAAGATGCATGCGCATCTTATTCTTCCAGTAGGGATATTCAGTTCCATCGAAGACGGGGCACGCAGCGGAGACTTTAATTATCCCTGCAGTTGACATAGCTAAAACTCCAGGTGGTTAAACCAAATCACACAGAACAAGGGAGCACCTTGCTCTGATACCAATTGAAAGTGCGTTATATCGACTAGAGGGGGGGGGGGTGAATAGGCGATTTTTATGAAAGTCTTGAAAACATGGAAGTTATGAAGGCAAACGATAGAAATAAACCTATTACCCTGCAGCGGAAGGTAGACTACACTAGGCAAGCCATAGTCAAGTATTCAATAGAGTGAAAGCACAATGACTAATAGCAGCAATGTAGTAAGGATCAGGTAAGAAGATATTATGAAGCCACACAGAACATGCAGTTACTCAGTGAAGACAAAAGATAGTGCGAACATACAATGACTTCACAAGGAGTAACAGTAAGTAAAGGGAAGGGAAGATGAAACCAGTGACTCGCTGAAGACAATGATTTGTTGGACCAGTTCCAGTTGCTGTGACAACTGTACGTCTGGTGAGGGCGGCTAGGTATTTAAACCTTAGGACACACAGTCCCGGACACCCAGTCCTGAACACGCAGCTCAGGACACCCAGTCCTCACCGTATTCCCCTTGAGCTAAGGTCACACAGATCTCGCCCAATCACTCTGGTAAGTCTTCAAGGTAGACTCCCAAACCTTCACAGACTTCGTACACCGGCAATCCACAATGTCTCTTGGATGCTCAGAACGCGGCGCCTAACCGGCTGGAGGATGCATAGTCCTTAAGTGTAATAAGTCTTCAGATCACATAGACAAGAAGACTTAAGTGATGCCTAATTCTCTTTGGCTCTGGGTGGTTAGGGCTTTATCCTCGCAAGGAATTCTCTCTCAAAGGCTTCGAGGTGGGTTGCTCTCAAACGACAAAAGCCGTACTCTGAATCTGAGTAGCCAACCGTTTATGGTTGTAGGGGGTGGGCTATTTATAACCACTTGGCAACCCGACCTGATTTGTCCGAAATGACCCTGGGTCACTAAGGAACTGACACGTGTTCCAACGGTCAGATTTCAAACTCACACGGAAACTTTACTTGGGCTACAAGCAAAGCTGACTTGTCCGACTCTGAACAAGATTCGCTCTCAAAGTCTTCACTCGAAGACATATGTTTTGTTTAAGCATCACTTCAGTCATTCTGACTGGTTCTCTTGGACCCCACTTAATAGTACGGTGGTTCCTATGACTCAACACAGAAGAAAGAGAAGTACGAAAGATCTAAGTCTTCGAGCTCCATAGGCTTCATGTGGTGTCTTCTCTTGTCATGGTCTTCAATGTGAATATCTTCATATAACACCTTTGACTTCAATGTCTTCATACATTTTTAGGGGTCATCTCTGGTAGGAAAACCAAATCAATGAGGGACTTCTACCTGTGTTATCCTGCAATTCTCACAAACACATTAGTCCTTCAACTAGGTTTGTCGTCAATACTCCAAAACCAACTAGGGGTGGCACTAGATGCACTTACACGGCTGAATGAAACAACTAGGGTGAAAGACCTCCTGTGTCCCGAAGGATGAACCATTTTCCCAGTAGATCTAAAGATCTCATCCGCTAAAACCCTACCCTTGGAGAAGTCCAAGCCAAGGGTAGATCCACTAGAAGAACCCCCTTGAGCTGGATCATGAAGACTTTCTGAAGCCTTTCTTCTTGGTGAATTTCTGGAACTTCTCCACAAGCATAGCAAGCTCCTTTACAATGTCTTCAGGATTATTAGAACTACAGTCAGATTCTTCTTCAGATGAGGAAACAACTTTTGCCTTCAAGGCACGAGTTCGGCTATAGTTGGGATCGTAGATATCTCTTTTCTCAGAAAGCTAAAACTCATGTGTGTTGAGCCTTTCAAGTATGTCAGACGGATCGAGTGTCTTGAAGTCAGGGCGTTCTTGAATCATCAGGGCTAGGGTGTCAAACGAGTTGTCAAGTGATCTCAGGAGTGTCTTGACGATTTCATGCTTGGTGATCTCAGTAGCGCCGAGAGCTTGAAGCTCATTTGTGATGTCAGTGAGGTGATCAAACGTGAGATGAACATTCTCGTTGTCGTTTCTCTTGAAGCGGTTGAAGAGGTTGCGATGGACACTGATCCTTTGATCTCTCTGGGTTGAGATGCCTTCGTTGACCTTGGAGAGCCAGTCCCAGACTAGCTTCGATGTTTCCAGAGCACTCACACGGCCATACCGCCCTTCGGTCAGATGACCACAGATGATGTTCTTGGCAGTGGAATCCAGTTGAACGAACTTCTTGACATCAGCAGCGGTGACACCTTCACCAGCCTTGGGAACGCCATTCTTGACGACATACCAGAGGTCGACATCAATGGCTTCAAGATGCATGCGCATCTTATTCTTCCAGCAGGGATATTCAGTTCCATCAAAGACAGGGCACGCAGCAGAGACTTTGATTATCCCTGCAGTCGACATAGCTAAAACTCCATGTGGTTAAACCGAATCACACAGAACAAGGGAGTACCTTGCTCTGATACCAATTGAAAGTGCTAGTTATCGACTAGAGGGGGGTGAATAGGCGATTTTTATGGAAGTCTTCAAAACATGGAAGTTTCGAAGACAAACGCTAAAAATGAACCTATTAACATGCAACGGAAGGTAGACTACACTAGGAAAGCCATAGTCAAGTATTCAATGAAGTGAAAGCACAAAGACTAATAGCAACTAGGCAGTATGGATCACGATGGAAGATAGTATGAAGCCAATCAGAACAAGCAGTCACGCAGTGAAGACAAATAGATAATGCAAACAAGCAATGACTTCACAAGGACCAACTGCAAATAAAGAGATGGGAAGGATAGAACCAGTGGCTTGTAGAAGACAATGATTTGTTGGACCAGTTCCAGTTGCTGTGACAACTGTACGTCTGGTTAGGTAGGCTGAGATTTAACTCAGAAGGCCGTGTCTTCACCTTATTCCCCTTGATCTAAGGACACCCAGTCCTCGCCCAATCACTCTGGTAAGTCTTCAAGGTAGACTTCCAAACCTTCACAGACTTCGTTCACCGGTGATCCACAATGACTCTTGGATGCTCAGAACGCGATGCCTAACCGGCTGGAGGATTCACAGTCCTCAAGTGTAACAAGTCTTCAGATCACACAGACAGGAAGACTTCAGTGATGCCTAACACTCTTTGGCTCTGGGTGTTTAGGGCTTTGTCCTCGCAAGGATTTCTCTCTCAAAGGCTTCGAGGTGGGTTGCTCTCAAACGACAAAAGTCGTGCACTAACTCTGAGCAGCCACCAATTTATGGTGTAGGGGGTGGGCTATTTATAGCCACTAGGCAACCCGACCCGATTTGTCCGAAATGACCCTGGGTCACTAAGGAACTGACATGTGTTCCAACGGTCAGATTTCAAACACACGCGACAACTTTACTTGGGCTACAAGTAAAGCTGACTCATCCAGCTCTAGATAAGATTTGCTCTCATTGTCTTCGCTCGAAGACATAGGATTTTGGTTAAGCATCACTTCAGTCACTCTGACTTTGTTTACTGGGACCCCACTTAACAGTACGGTGGTTCCTATGACTCAACACAGAAGAAAAGGAAACAACGAAACAACCAAGTCTTCGCGCTCCATAGTCTTCACGCGATGCCTTTTCTTGTCATAGTCTTCAATGTGAATATCTTCACATACCACCTTTGTCGTCAATGTCTTCATACATTTTTAGGGGTCATCTCCGGTAGGTAAACCGAATCAATGAGGGACTACTACCTGTGTTATCCTGCAATTCTCACAAACACATTAGTCCCTCCACCAGGTTTGTTGTCAATACTCCAAAACCAACTAGGGGTGGCACTAGATGCACTTACAGGTATTAAACTTGAGTATGATTGTGTCAAATCTTTTATGGATACCGATGCTTTTCAAAAGTTTAGCACTAAATATGGACTTGACTCTGAGATAGTAGCCTCCTTTTGTGAATCATTTGCTACTCATGTTGAACTCCCTAAAGAGAAGTGGTTTAAATATCACCCACCTATTAAAGAAGAAATTAAAGAACCAGTATGAGTTAAAGAAGAAACTATACTTTATAATGTTGATCCAGTTGTTCCTTCTGCTTATATTGAGAAACCACCTTTCCCTATTAGGATAAAGGAACATGCTAAAGTTTCAACTGTGGTTAACAAAAGCTATATTAGAACACCTAAACCTGATGAACAAATTAAATTAGAACCTAGCATTGCTATGGTTAAATATCTCTTGGAAGAAGATATTGATGGGCATGTTATTTACTTCAGTGAACAAGTGCTAGAATTGCTAAACCCAATAGAAAAGATAAACATAGACCTATTGTTGGCATGCCTGTTATTTCAGTTAAAATAGGAGATCACTGTAATCATGGTTTATGTGACATGGGTGCTAGTGTGAGTGCTATTCCTTACACTTTATATGAAGAAATTATAAAAGATATAGCACCTGCTGAGATAGAAGAAATAGATGTTACTATTAAACTAGCTAATAGAGACACAATATCACCAATTGGGATTATTAGATATGTTGATGTCTTGTGTGCAAAAATAAAATACTCTACCGATTTTCTTGTTCTTGGTTCCCCACAAGATAATTTATGTCCCATTATCTTTGGTAGACCTTTCTTGAACACACTTAATGCTAAGATAGATTGTAAGAAACAAACTGTGGGTGTTAGTTTTGGTGACGAGTCTCGTGAGTTTAATTTTTCCAACTTTAGTAGAAATCATCATGAAAATGAATTGCCTAGTAAGGATGAATTAATTGGTCTTGCTACTATTGCTGTACCACCTACTGATCCTTTAGAACAATATTTGCTAGACCATGAGAATGATTTACATATGCATGAAAGAAATGAAATAGATAAAGTTTTCTTTGAACAACGTCCTCTGCTTAAACATAATTTGCCTATCGAAACTCTTGGAGGTCCTCCTCCACCTAAAGGTGATACTGTGTTTGAATTAGAACAATTGCCAGACACTTTGAAATATGCATGCCTTGATGAAAAGAAAATATATCCTGTTATTATTAGTGTTAACCCTTTTTTTTGAGAAATATTAGTGCTAACCTTTCAGAACACGAAGAAGAAAGATTATTGAAAGTTCTAAGGAAGCACCGAGCTGCTATTGGATATACTCTTGATGATTTAAAGGGCATTAGTCCCACTCTATGTCAGCACAAAATTAATATGGAACCTGATGCTAAACCCGTTGTTGATCACCAACATCGGTTAAATCCGAAGATGAAAGAAGTGGTAAGAACGGAAATATTAAAACTTCTGGAAGCATGTATAATCTATCCCATAGCTGACAGTAGATGGGTAAGTCCTGTTCATTGTGTCCCTAAGAAAGGAGGTATAACTATTGTTCCTAATGATAGGAATGAGCTTATTCCACAAAGAATTGTCACAGGCTATAGAATGGTAATTGATTTTAGGAAATTAAATAAAGCAACTAGAAAAGATCATTACCCTCTGCCTTTTATTGATCAAATGCTTGAAAGATTATCTAAGCACACACACTTTTGCTTCCTTGATGGATATTCTGGCTTTTCACAAATACCTGTTTCTCAACCTGATCAAGAAAAGACTACTTTTACTTGTCCTTTTGGAACCTGTGCTTATAGACGCATGCCTTTTGGTTAATGTAATGCACTTGCTATCTTTCAAAGATGTTTGACTGCTATATTCTCTGATTTTTGTGAAAAGATTGTTGAGGTTTTCATGGATGACTTTTCTATTTATGGGAAGTCTTTTGATGACTGTTTAAGCAATCTTGAGCGAATTTTGCAGAGATGTGAACAAACAAATCTTGTCTTTAATTGGGAGAAGTGCCACTTTATTGTTAATGAAGGCATTGTCTTGGGTCATAAAATTTCTGAAAGAGGTATTGAAGTGGACCAAGCTAAGGTTGATGCAATTGAGAAAATGCCATGTCCTAAGGACATCAAAGGTATTCGTAGTTTCCTAGGTCATGCTGGTTTCTATAGGAGATTTACCAAAGACTTTTCTAAAATTTCTAGGCCTCTTACTAATATCTTGCAAAAGGACATCCCTTTTGTTTTTGATGATGATTGTCTTGAAGCCTTTGAAACACTCAAGAAAGCCTTAATTCCTACACCTATTGTTCAACCAGCCGATTGGAACTTGCCTTTTGAAATTATGTGTGATGCTAGTGATTATGCTGTTGGTGCTATTCTAGGACAAAGAGTTGATAATAAATTGAATGTTATTCATTATGCTAGTAAAACTCTAGGCACTGCTCAAAGAAATTATGCTACTACTGAAAAGAATTCTTTGCAGTTGTGTTTGCTTGTGATAAATTTAGACCTTATATTGTTGATTCTAAAGTAACTATTCACACAGACCATGCTGCTATTAAATATCTTATGGAAAAGAAAGATGCTAAACCTAGACTTATTCATTGGGTTCTCTTGTTACAAGAATTTGATTTACATATCGTCGATAGAAAAGGAGCTGAGAATCCAGTAGCTGATAACTTGTCTAGGCTTGAAAATGTGCTTGATGACCCACTACCTATTGATGATAGTTTTCCTGATGAGCAGTTAGCTGCAATAAATATTGCTAATAGTACTCCTTGGTATGCTGACTATGCTAATTATATTGTTGCTAAATATCTACCACCTAGCTTTACATACAAACAAAAGAAAAAAAATTCTTCTATGATTTAAGACATTACTTTTGGGATGACCCACATCTTTATAAAGAAGGAGTAGATGGTATTATCAGACGTTGTGTACCTGAGCATAAATAGGGACAAATCCTATGGAAATGTCACTCTGAGGCTTATGGAGGGCATCATTCTGGAGATAGAACTGCCCACAAGGTATTGCTGTCTGGATTTTATTGGTCTACTCTCTTCATGGATGCACGTAAGTATGTCTCATCTTGTGATGAATGTCAAAGAATAGGTAATATTGGTAAGCATCAAGAAATTCCTATGGATTATTCACTTGCTATGGAACCATTTGATGTTTGGGGATTTGATTACATGGGACCTTTTCCTTCCTCTAATGGGTATACACATATTTTGGTTGTTTTTGATTATGTTACTAAGTGGGTAGAAGCTATTCCAACCAGTCGTGCTGATCACAACACCTCTATTAAAATGCATAAGGAAGTTATTTTCCCAAGGTTTGGAGTCCCTTGATATTTAATGACTGATGGTGGTTCACACTTTATTCACGATGCTTTCCGTAAAATGCTTGCCAAGTATGATGTTAACCATAAAATTGCATTGCCCTATCATCCTCAGTCTAGTGGTCAAGTTGAACTTAGCAATAGAGAAATAAAATTAATTTTGCAAAAGACCGTCAATAGGTCCAGGAAGCACTAGTCTAAGAAATTAGATGATGCACTTTGGGCTTATAGAAAGCATATAAAAATCCTATGGGTATGTCTCCTTATAAAATGGTTTATGGAAAAGCTTGTCATTTTCCTCTTGAGTTAGAACATAAAGCTTTTTGGGCAGTCATTTCACCTCAATTATGATTTCAAACTTGCTGGTGAAAAGAGGTTATTTGATATTAGCTCTTTAGATGAATGGAGAACCCAAGCATATGAAAATGCAAAGTTATTCAAAGAAAAAGTTAAAAGATGGCATGGCAAAAGAATCCAAAAGCGTGAGTTTAAAGTTGGAGAATATGTTCTTTTGTACAACTCTCGCTTTAGATTTTTTGCAGGGAAGCTCCTCTCAAAATGGGAAGGCCCATATTTCATCGAGGAGGTTTACAGGTCTGGTGCCATTAAAATTAATAATTCTGAAGGTACTAAACCGAAGGTTGTCAATGGGCAACGAATAAAGCATTATATCTCAGGTACGCCTATTAATGTTGAAAGTAATATTATCCAAACCATGACACCAGAAGCACACATAAAAGAGTCCTTCCGGAACACTCCAGAATCGTGAAAATAAGGAGGTACGTGATACGTTAAGTAAACGGACTCCGAAAAACCCGCAACAATATTTTTTATCAATTTTAGAATATTTTAGAATTTTGGAAATAAAGAAATTCCGAGGAAGCATCCTCTGGTGGGCACAAGACACTAGGGCGCGCCAGGCTTACCTGGCGCGCCCAGGGCGGTTGTGCCCACCTGGGACACCTTCCGTACTCCGTTTTTCTACCTTATGCTTGTCCCCCAAGATAAAAAATCTTTATATACTCCCCAAACTTCTTGATCACCGTACTGCGGAGAAATCCTCTGTTCTCTTTTCTTCTTGTCTCTGGTCAGATTTATCAAGCCAGGCATCATGTATTCTTGCTCCTCCAACAACATGGAAGAAGATGCTTGGCTGATGAAGATCAAGATGAAGAGGGGGGAGCCTGATAATCCCTGTCAGTGTCAAAACCGGCGGATCTCGGGTAGGGGGTCCCGGACTGTGCGTCTAGGCCGGATGGTAACAGGAGGCAGGGGACACAATGTTCTACCCAGGTTCGGGCCCTCTTGATGGAGGTAAAACCCTATGTCCTGCTTGATTACTATTGATGATATGGGTAGTACAAGAGTAGATCTACCACGAGATCAGAGAGGCTAAACCCTAGAAGCTAGCCTATGGTATGATTGTATGTTGTAGTTGTTGTGTCCTATGGAGTAAAACCCTCCAGTTTATATAGACACCGGAGAGGGTTAGGATTACACAAGGTCGGTTACAAAGGAGGAGATATCCATATCCGTATTGCCTAGCTTGCCTTCCACGCCAAGTAGAGTCCCATCCGGACACGAGACGAAGTCTTCAATCTTGTATCTTCATAGTCTAACAGTCCGGCCAATGGAGATAGTCCGGCTGTCCGGAGACCCCCTAATCCAGGACTCCCACAGTAGCCCTTGAACCGGGCTTTCAATGACGATGAGTCCGGCGTGCAGTATTGTCTTCGGCATTGCAAGGCGGGTTCCTCCTCCGAATACGCCACAGAAGAATTTTGAATATAAGGATAGTGTCCGACCCTGCAAAATAAGTTCCACATACCACCGTAGAGAGAATAATATTTCACAAATCCAATTTGCTGACTTATTTTGGCAACATGACATTACGTCATGGCCCGGTGATTATTCGAACCGTTTCCTTTAACTAGCCCCACACATAACACGAGGCAGTTTTTTGACACGTCTTGTCAAAGTAGAGATCATGTCCCCTTATTACGGAATTCTCATCAATACGGGTGTGGGTAACCTAATCGCGCCATCGATTATGGCGCTTGGGGGATAAGTGAGTTTTACCAGGCTAGTGGGGACGCTTAGTTTCGTCTTCCCATATAAAGGGATAAGGATTCATCTTTTCATCCACGCCTTCTTCCTCCTTTGCTCATCCGTTTTCGCACACTCGAGCTCTAGCGCCCAAGTCCGCACTTCCCACCTCAACCTTCCCCAACCATGTCTGGAGCGGGAGGCAGGTGGATGGTCTCCTCCGTCACGGAGGGAGACATCAAAAAGCTGAGGAGAGCCGGATACCTGCCCGACGACATCGCGCACCGGCTCCCAGATGAGGGGCACCTCATCCCCACCCCCAGGCCCCATGAGAGGGTGGTGTTCCTCACCCATTTCCTCTACGGACTGGGATTTCCTCCCCACCCATTTGTCCGGGGGCTCATGTTCTACTATGGCCTGGATTTCCACGATCTGGCCCCGAACTTCATCCTCAACATCTCGGCGTTTATCGTCGTGTGCGAGGCCTTCCTCCGCATCAAGCTCCACTTCGGCTTATGGCTGAAGACTTTTAATGTCAGCCGAAGGTAGTGAGCGGCTGCCAGGCGGAGTGCGGAGGCGCCATGGTGGGCAGGATGCCCAACGTCACATGGCTCGAGGGCTCCTTCATGGAGACAATAAACGGGTGGCAGTCAGGGTGGTTCTACATCACTGAGCCGCATGACCCTACATGGGTAGCGGCCCCGAGTTCCGATCTGGCTTCCCCACACGGCTCACCTCCCGGCAAGAGAAGGGCCTGTCCTGGGGTAGTTCGGGAGAGCTGACCGGACTCCAAACATGTATTCAAAACATGGTCAACAAGAAGCTCAAACTCGTCAACGTAGTCCAGGTCATGCTCATCCGCCGGATCCTCCCTTGCCAACAACGGGCCTTCAACTTGTGGGAGTTCGACCCGGCGCAGCACCGAACACTGAACATGCTCTTCGACACAACTCACGAAGATGCCTGGAGGGTACTGTTCAAGAGCGCCGAGGTCTCCCCTCCCACTACTGAGGATCGCGGATTCAGCGCGAAGCGCCAAGCCAGTGCGGTAGGCTGCTTTACCTCTTACTGGATACTTGTTTTTTTATAGATTGACTCCATGCGGGATCTAAACTCCCGTTCCTTTGACAGGACTAGCAGAAAATGGCCGGATAGATCGACTGTCCGGCTCCCTTGCCCGAAGGCCCAGCAAACGCTCTTCTGGCGAAGATGCTGACTCCGACTCCTTATACGGTGCCGGAGAAGACCAAGAAGGCCAAGGGAACCCGAAAGAGTTCCCGACACCAGGTGTCATCGGACTCACCGTCCGAGGACTCTACGGCGCAATCCTCCCCCAAAGACGAGGAGGCAGAAGAGGATGCTCCCCCTCCAGATGGGGGAGACAAGAAAAGGAAGGCCGCCCCAACTAGGGAGGCCGAAGGGTCCAAGAAGGGGCGAAATCTCCTTCCAGACTACTCTACCACAGCCGCCGACGGCGAAGACGAGTGGCTGCCCAGGGCCAAGCCCCTGGGGAAGTCGTAAGTATTTGGATACCAGAGTAAGTCATAGTATTCCTTTGCCGCACTGCTTTCCCTAACGCCGAACATGATTATGCAGGCCACCATGAGACAGTATCGATGTATCATCGGACGACTCCCTGGGCTCGTCGGACATGGATAGCGATCCAGTCCCGACCACCACCTCCCCTCATCCTGCTGACGACGCCGAGGTGCTATCTCAAGAGGCACCGGGTCTAGGGGAGACAGTCCTGGAGGTGCCTCAAGGCGACCTTCCGGACTCCGGGAGCCGAGGGGACGGGGCCCCTGAGAGCTCCGAGTTCGGCCCTCAGCCGAACACCGTGCTGGAACCTCCAGTGGTTCTGGGCTCGGGCGGGTGGCCTCCTTTCAAGAGGGGCAAGACGCCTGTGCCGGTGACCTCTGTCCATCCAGAGGCGCCGGTCAATCTGCTGGAAGCACTTCGCAGCGCTTCCATCGACGAGGAGCACCGTACTATTATGAGTGCGGTGGTCCAGAAGGTTCAGTCCGCCAAGAGCGGATTGACTGAAGCCTGTGCCAGCCTTCTAACAGGTTTTGAGGTAAGTGTTTTAAAATATAGGAAAAATATTACCACATAGACAATAGCCCCTGATGCTTTGTTCGGTGTTCACAAAGAAAAGCCGAACAGAGGATCAAACAATATCGCATGAGTATAATATAAGTATGTCAATATGCGTATGCAGGCCTCGCAGCTGGCGTCCGCCGCACTGACTGCGGAGGTTGCCGTACTGAAGCAGGACCTCGAGGGGTCCAAGAAAGAGCTCGGCCTTGCCAAGAGGCAGCTCGAGGAGAACAAGGGTAAGTAATACCCTGTCTATAGATATGTATAAAAACACGATTGCAAAATGACAGGATCATCGTATATCTGCCAGGGGCCACGACCGAGGTGGCTACCCTGAAGCAAGCGCTAACCAAGGCCGAAGATAAAGTGGCCAGGGAGCGCACCGAGCGAGAAAAGCACTAGGCTCGGGTGGGAGAGGTGCAGCAAGAGCTCCAGGCTCTCGTGACGAAGCACGAGGCGTTGGAGCTTGACTCGAAGACGCGGGAGTCTGAGCTTGCCGCGGCCCTCGAGAGCGCGAAAAGTGCCAAGGCCGAAGCCCAAAAGGCCCTCCATGATATCGACGCAATGAATAAGATAGCGGCGGGTAAGGCATTCTATATGCAGAGCATGCATGTAAAAGTAAATTACCGATTACTTACCCGAATTTGGAGCTCTCCAGGAGCATTCGCAGATTTGCCCCGCAGCGTGTCGGATGCCACACAGTTTTACCAGGCCGAGGAGGGAAGCTCAACGGAGAAGCTGTTCTGGTCTCTATATACTGGGACCGAACACCCGATGCCTCTGAGCGACCAGCTAAAGCAGCTGGCCGAGCTGCACAAGGCGGCCGAACAGGCCATGAAGGGCCTTATAGTCCGGCTGTGGCCTAGCGACGCCCTTCCGAGCAGCTACTTCGGCCTGGTGAGGCGGCTTGTGGATGCCTGCCCTTGGCAGGAGGTCGTCAAGCGGTCCGTCTGCATTGAAGGTGCACGCCGGGCTTTCGCCCGCATGAAGGTGCAGTGGGCCAAGCTAGACGCCGTGAAGCTGATCAAGGAAGGGCCGCCGCAGGGCAAGGAGCATCGCACCCCCGAAATTTATTATGAGGGTGTCCTGAAGGGTGCCCATCTTGTAGCGGACGAATGTTCAAAGGATGTAATATTTGAGTAAACTTGCTCGTGTGATCCTGTATGATGAAAACTTGTTTCATATGCACTATGCAACACTTGTGTGAATTTAAAATATTACCTTCTGTTTGGCCGTTTATCCAATCTGAGAGATGGCTAGTCCTCGGCTTCTGCCCCCATGCCATGAGTGCTGGGGTGTTCGGGATAAACCTGAGCACTCTTGTTCCCATATTTGGGTCCTTCGAGGGAGGTGCTCAGCACAACGAACAAGGCAACCAGACTAATAATGCTTTATCACTCTCAATTGGCCATAGAATTCTATAATTTTAAATTCTGGCGAAGCCCCTGGTATTCAGAAGGCCGAATTCGGGGCGCGATACACGCCTTTAAGCCGGACAGGGCCGACCCCTCGCTCTAAGCGGCATAAGTCTTTAGGGACTCGAAAACCTCGCCGAATAGCGACCAGTCTCTCACCTTATCATGACAGTCAGTTTTAGCTTTCTCTACTGAGGTGCTGAACCCAGTAGAACCGGGGCACAATCGCAGTAGTTCTCCTAGCGCTACCTTAGCCGATGGAGCGGAACGTAAGGTACCAAAACATAGGAGACGGGCAAACCCAACATTTGACCAAAGACATGATTCAGAGCTGATGCATATAATGCTATAAGTTCGGGGTGCCGCACTTGTGAAAGTGTTTGGACTTTTCACACCGTGTTGTGGGGTACGTAAGCCCCTGGTGTATTGGCCGTACCAAGGTGTACGGTTGCAAGGCGTCATTAGTGAACACACACACACACAAACATATATATATATATATATATATATATATATATATATATATGTAACAAGAATGCAATAATAGTCGTAATGTCATGCATTGTTTATTCAAAAAATTGCGTTAAAGTAGAATGGTAAAGATAGTGCGATAAGCAAAGAGTGGGACTATGTCCCTTCCAAGGGCAAGCTGAGGAATGATATTAAATCAAATATTTCGCTTGTTACTGTAATCCACCTAGGAGTTCTGTGGTGTGACGTAGCTTTCGGCCTCCTTGTTTGCTGCATCATGTGTTCGGCAATAGTGCTGCCGGACAGGGTTTCCAGAGATTAAGGTCCTGAAAAAGAGAAGAATAACCAAATGGGGAGCCCCTAGTGCGGTTTAAGCCGCATCTTGGGGCGTGCCGCAGTTGTGCCCCCCTTCCCACCTGCGCCCATGGTATTTTTAATGCATAATTATGTACGTGTGGCACGAGTTTCGCCGTATGGCTGGGACTGGGGTGGGGGCCGCATTGCTCCCCGAGCTCAGATCGCGCCAGATGGTCTTGTTTGCCGATTGCTCTGAGCGCGCTTGACGGTGTCCGGGTTTTGAAACGCCGAACTGGTTAATTGCCTTGAGAGGCTGCTTTGCACTTCTGCTGCGAGGGCCACGGTGTGCTCCTCTATTTGGAGAGAGCACTTTGTGTTTCCATTGACAGTAACAACTCCGCGAGGTCCTGGCATCTTGAGCTTGAGGTATGCATAATGCAGTACCGCATTGAATCTAGCAAATGCGGTTCGCCCGAGCAGTGCATGATAACCACTCGGAACGACACTATATCGAAGATTAACTCTTCGCTTCGGAAGTTATCCGGGGATCTGAAGACCACTTCCAGTGTAATTGAGCCTGTACAATGGGCCTCTACACCTGGAATGACGCCTTTAAAGGTCGTTTTTATGGGTTTGATCCTTGAGGGGTCTATACCCATTTTGCGCATTGTGTCCTGATAAAGCAGGTTCAGGCTGCTGCCGCCATCCATAAGGACTCGAGTGAGGTGAAATCCGTTAATGATCGGGTCTAAGACCACTGCGGCGAATCTGCCATGACGGATACTAGTGGGGTGGTCCCTGCGATCGAAGGTGATCAGACAGGAGGACCATGGGTTGAACTTTGGGGCGACTGGCTCCAACGCATATACGTCCCTGAGTGCACGCTTTCATTCCCGTTTGGGGATGTGCGTTGCATATATCATGTTTACCGTCCGCACTTGTGGGGGAAACCTCTTTTCTCCTCTGGTGTGTGGCTGCCGGGGCTCCTCCTCGTCATCGCTATGGGGCCCCTTGTCCTTGTTTTCGGCAATTAACTTGCCGGCCTGCTTGAATACCCAACAGTCCCTGTTGGTGTGGTTGGCTGGCTTGTCGGGGGTGCCGTGTATCTGACACGAGCGATCGAGTATGCGGTCCAAACTGGACGGGCCCGGCGTACTTTGTTTGAATGGCTTCTTCTGCTGACCGGGTTTAGAGCCTTTGAATCTGGCATTGACTGTCGTATCCTCAGTATTATCGCTATTAATACAACGCTTATGTTTGTTGCGACGTGACCTGCTATTGCCGTCCTTGGTATCCAAGGTAACATGGTTCTTTGATATGTTATTACTGCGAGCCAGCCAGCTGTCTTCTCCCGCACAATAGCGGGTCATGAGCATCATGAGGGCTGCCATAGATTTCGGCTTTTCCTGACCAAGGTGCCAGGCTAGCTACTCATCACGGATGTTGTGTTTGAAAGCCGCTAAGGCCTCTGCATTCGCACAGTCGACGATTTGATTTTTCTTTGTAAGGAACCGAGTCCAGAATTGTCTGGCCGACTCTTCTGGCTGCTGAATTATGTGGCTCAAGTCATCGGCATCTGGCGGTCGCACATAAGTGCCCTGAAAGTTGTCGAGGAATGCGGCTTCCAGATCTTCCCAACAGCTAATGGAATTTGCTAGCAAGCTGTTAAGCCAATGCTGCGCTGGTCCTTTGAGCTTTAGTGGGAGGTATTTGATGGCATGTAAGTCATCGCCGCGGGCCGTGTGGATGTGGAGGAGGAAATCCTTGATCCATATCACAGGGTCTGTAGTGTCGTCGTATGATTCAATGTTTACAGGTTTGAAACCTTCTGGGATTTGATGATCCATTATGTCGGCGTTCTAGGAACGGGGGTCCCCAGACTTGCCTGCCTGTGGCCTGCGGCGTGGCTCAAAGGGGGCCCCAGCACAGCCCATCTTCATCAACACAGACCCAAGACCCTCGCGAGGGGCCAAGCATCGCGGGTGGACGACGCGGAGCTTCCTTAGGCACGGCCTCACCAGGCTGGCTCGCGAGGAGGCGGAGAGATCAAGGCGGGGTACCTCATGAGGTGCCCGTGACGCAAGCCATGACGACCAAGGGCGCCAGGCGGGCGCCAGCCCGCGCAGTGTCCTCCTTTCCTCTTTAGTGCAAAGGGGGCAAGTGCAGCCGCGGAGTACCGAGGCATCAGGCAAAGGTTGCCATTTCGGTGCAACAAGACCAAGACCAGAAGGACTGCAAGACGGAGGTCATTGTGGAGCCCAAGACGGTGTCACCACCAGAGCTTTGTGTAGGCGAAGATTACTTTTGTCAGGATAACTGGTACTAGCTGTCCCCCTTCAAATTAGCCCGCCATTGTTGGCTCCCTTCCCGCTCGATATTTGGGAGAGGACTAGGGCCTCTATAAATAGGACCAGCCTCCCACAGGCAGAGAGAGAAGGAGGAGAGGTTTTGGAAGGAGATCGAGATCAACAATCGAGAAGAGAGAGAGAGAAGGGTGACTGAACTCCTCCCAGCAGTTCATCGCCCCAGCCAAGAACAGACCCTCGCGAGGCTGTTCTTCCTTGTATTGTTCATCATCATCAGCCCAAGAGGCAATCCACACACCACACACTGGAGTAGGGTATTACACCACAATGGTGGCCCGAACCAGTATAAACCCTGTGTCCCTTGTGTCGTTCTTCCCATAGCTTAGATCTTAGCGAGGTGGAGGGGTACAGGTAGGTAGGAGGCGAAAGCTCCACGCGCACCCTAGTGTTCGAACCTCAAGGGTTTGTCGGAACCCGAAATCCGACATTTGGCGCGCCAGATAGGGGTGCGCCGGAATCCACCTTCTACCGCTTCGTGCCCCGTCGCGTCGTCATCACCATGTCCGGCGACCAGGCGGGCAACCCAGATCCATGGGCGGCGTGGCCCGCCAGCACAGAGCCGCTCGCCTCGGGGGACCCCGTGCCCCAGGCAGCTCGCGGTCCGCAGGGCGCTGCGGGCTGCGAGCGACGCAGACAGGCTTCGACAGCTTTCACACCACGGCAGGCGCGATCGGCAGCAAGGGCCTCCAATCACGCTGCGACCACGACACCGTACACCCGCCGGGAGCAGGGGAACTCAAGGGCCGCGCTCATGGTGGCCCGAGAGCTGCTGCAGTGCAGGCTGCTGGAGGGCAGCCGGGACGTGCTGCTGGAGCGGGTGGCGGAGCTCCTGGGCTTCGCCACCTCGGGGGCTCACCCCTTCTGCACCCAGATCCCATCTCAAGACCAGGGCGGCCCGCGCGGGGGCTCTGCGCGCGCCCGCGGGCTCCAAGGCTACTCCAACGCCAGCGAAGCTGTCAGCACCGGACCGGCGGCGGCGCTGCCCCCGCTCCCGGTCCGCGAAGAAGAAGTACTCGACACGACCCGCGGCCCTAGTGGACAGCCGCGCTGCCACCCCACGATGGGCGCGTCAGGCAGGACTGCATGGCACGCGGAGAACTACGGCGTGGCCTTTGGGATGACGGCGCCAGAGGAATACGTGCCCCTCATGATGGACCAAGGACACCCTCATGAGAGCGAACAAGGCTCGCTCCTCAGCCCAAGCTGGGGAGATGAGGCGCCAGAAGCTGAGCCTTTCCAGGAGCCCCGAGACGGTCCCACTGGCCACGCTTGAGGCAACGATTATTGGGTACCGCTAATTCTTCAGGAGCAGGCATACGCTAACCATGGATCACAGGAGGTGTAGGTCGCCACAGCGAGCAGCTGCCTCGCTCCCACAGTCTCCTACTCCTCGGGAGGAGGGCGCAGGGGGCTGCAGGAGAGGGGCCGAGATCCGACATCACCACCGCGGCGTTCGGAGCAAGGTGTTCTCAGGAGGTAGGCCCTCTGCTGGGGAGGTGCCTCAGGGCCTGCCCCTGGCAGAGGACCCGTGGTCGTCGGGGGAACCGCTGGCGACCGCTCTACCCCATCGGCGGCGTCTTGGTTTCCGGTCGTCGTTGATGGCACTAGAGTGTGGCGCAAGGCGGGGCCCTCATCTGGCGATATGAGGCAAGGCCGGTACCTGTGAAGCTCGCCGCCCCGTGACACTCTCACGTAATAATGAGTGGGGCTGTACACGCCCCGGAGTCTCAGGGGTGCCAGCCTCAGGCCCTGGGGCTCCCTCCCACGCCCAGTGGCAGCACTTAGCTCCGCGCTGGTGAGAAGACGTCCAAGACTAGATTAGGTGCCGGACGTTGCCTTTTGTCTGCTTTCGTTGCTTTTCCCTTTTGTTGTCGCTTTCCCCCGCTGGATTCAAGTTGGATTCGAATTTGAGATTTGCGTGTGTTTGGGGAATGGGTGCTTAGTCTCGTTCGAGCAAGTTCTCGCGTTTTGGTTGCCACTTCGCCTCAGCTGCCTCCCCTCGTGAGCTCCTCGCGAGCCGGGTCGGGCCTAGCTTGCGCGCAGCCCAAACTGCCGCCGCCGCGTCCTCTCAGGAGGGTGTTTTACCGCAGGTCCTACGGATCTAATCAGGGAACACTCGGGACACCACAACCTCCCACAGGCTACCTCAGGGCCAGCACGGGACAAAGGTAAGCTAGCCGACCAGCGTGTCGCTTAAGCCAACCACTTGGCGCGGGTGCATGGGCAATGTAGCGTCTACTAATACGATGAACACAAGTTTTAGATGAGGGGCTCCCCCTCCAAAATGCTCTCACAGCCATCAGGTCAAAACCTGAGTTCTATTCATGCAGGGTAAGGAAGCAGGAACGATGCACAATCAGTCGGATAAATCCCCCAATGCGTCCTCAGGAGCACCACCCTAGCCGTTGCTGGCGTCGCTGAACTCGCCATCGCTGTCCGCGTCGCCGCCAGCGGCGTCAGGGCCGTTCACCACACCGCCCTCGCCGGCAGCCACGATCACGCCGTCGGTGTCTGAAGCGAAGGCCCTGATAAGAGCATCCACATTGTCTTCCACCTAGTGCACCAGATCGTCTCGGATGGCCTGGGGGACTGGGGCGATGGCGGCGTCGAAATCGAAGTGGGGATCCATGTTCCGGAGATGGCTGAAGACGCGAGAAAAGGCGCACCCGAGCAGGGCGCGGCTCCTCTCCTCCACCAGCCTGTCAGCCCTGACCGACCGCGCCTCCAGCTGCGTCACCACGTCAGTGAAGAACTGAAGATTGCCGGCGTAGTTGATTGCGTGCGGCTCGCCAACAGCCGCCTCACAGATGTTGCCCAAGGCTGCTTTGGCTCTCTCCCGGAGCGTGGTGAGCATGGGGCCGTGCTCATGCTCCAGGATCCGCCGCTGACGTATCTCGTCCACATTCTGGCGCGCAACGACCTCAGCCTCCTCCACCCGCTGGCGGAGGAGGAGCACCTCGGCCTGGGAGGTGGTTAACTCACCTTGCGCCACCTCAAGGGCGGCCTGGAAAGCATCGGCCCGACACGTCGCCTCTTCCAGCTTGTCCCTCAAGGCAGCAGTCCTGCCGCCAGCCTCGGCCCGGATCAACCCCAGCTTCTCTTTGAACTCTTGCTCGAGGTTCAAATGCGCCGTCGCCACCCGATGTCTGACATCCTCCAGGACAAGGGCTTCCTGTGCAGCGACATCATCCTCCGCCTGCGTCACCAAGCGCTCCCTCATCTCCAGACGCTCGTACTCGCAGGTACGTTCGGTGGCTTCCAGCGTCAGCGCCTCCTCACGCTTCTGGAGCTCTGCTGAGTTGCCAGAGGCCACCTTCATCGACGCGAGGGCTGCCTCGCGCAGCTCCACCTGCTCCTCCAATGAGTGGCATCATGCCAGGAGCTCCCGAGCCCGCTCCTCCGCCGCCTTTCGCCGCCGGTCGGCTTCCCGGGCCTCCTCAGCGGCCCAAGATCGGGCCTCCCGAGAGGCCACCAGTGACACCTTGGCCTATGCGTCGTCAAGATCACGCTGACGGCGCGCAAGGGAGACGGCGCCCTCTAGCTCGCGCCTCTCTGCAGCCAGGCGCAGGCCCTCGGCCTCAAGGCGCACGTCTTCATCAGCAAGCTCCTCACCAAGCAGGCTCACCGCGTCAGCCGCCCTTCGAAGGAATCCTTGGCAGAGAGCGCAACGCTCCCGAGCGCGCTCGAGCACGTCTTCCACACCATCATCTGCCCCAAGCAAGCGCCGGGGCCCACGAATCAGCACTCCCCCTCCGGGCAGGGGGCTGGGGGCTGGCACCCTCGTGACGGCCGGGCATGCCACGCCAGAAGCCTGGCCTGGAGCCAGCCCGTCCCCAGGTGAAGAGCGCAGGGAGCGCCTTAGCCAATCGCAGTCCATGACCAGGCGAGAAGCCCACGGCAGGCTGGCTATGCCGCGAGAAGGCCCGCGAAAGAGGATCGCGAGGTGCGCAGGGCCACGATGCACCTCGGGACGGTTCGCCTCTTCGATCGCCCTCACCACAAGGGCTCCGCTGCTCGAGCGGTTGAGGATGGTGGAGGGGGCGAAGCCAAGGGGGACGGCTCCTCAGCCGTCTCCGCAAGCTCGGCTGGAAGGGGCCTGCAGAGCAAGGGTCAGTAAAAGCAACAGAAGGATCGGGAGCTGGGAAAGGAGAAGGCTTACTCATCAGTGGTGAAGTACTTCCTACGCTTCAGCAGGCGACAAGGGTAATCGTCACCCAGGGCCTCCCTTCTCTTCCGGAGGGCCTCAAAGTCCACGTGGAAGCGGCCCAAGAGTTGGGCGCAAGGATCAACCTGCGACGAAGACGGAGCGTCAAGGCGATCTGCGTCAGGGGCGCCTGCCTGATGCACGCTGCCAATCGCCTCGCCAAGAGAAGCAGCTGGAGCCTCAGGGGCCTCAGTCGCAGGCGCTGAGGGCAGCTGTTCGTCACCCTCAGCCTCAGCGGCACGGGCCCCAAGAACTGCTCCCTCATGAGCATCGCCCGGTGCTGTCACCCCGCTGGGAGCCCCCTCGGCCTCTGGCGCCTCATGCCTCCCTGCTCCGCCGCTTGAGGAAGAGTCGCCTTGGCCGACTGGAAGGGCATTCACCACCACTGGGTTCTCGCGAGGCCCCTGGAGGCCGGCGGGGCGCGACCCCCACTCATCAAAGATAGGCATCTGCTTCACAAAATTGCCCCTGCTCTGGCAGAGGTACAACAAGGCCCCTCCCTGCTAGATGCTGCCAGGGTTGGGGTCCCCAGTCAGGGTCAAGAGCGCTGCCCTCAGCACTTCAGGAGTCAGGTCCTCTTCCTGGAGCCTTATACGATCATCGCGCCCGCTGAAGGCCCACATCCAGCGGGAGTGGCGTTGGAGAGGAGCAACGCGGCGTAGCAGGAACTCCTTCACCACATTGGGCGCTGTCATGCCAAGCAACCTCAAGAACGCGAAGCGGTGCCAGACGAAGACGAGCCGGGGGCTCTCAAGCGTCTCCTGGCCCCAGCCCAAATTGGGGACAGCAGGTGAAGTTGGCTCCGATAGCAGGGGGCTGGGCACCCCTGCGTCCACATACAGCCACCGCTCGCGGAACCCAGCCGCGGGCAGGGGGAGCTTGAAGTCAATCCCGGAGGCCGCTGTCTCAGACGCGGCAACGAAGCTCACGCATGCCCAGCATTGGGTAGGGTCGACAAGGCGCAGCGAGAAGAAGTGGCGCAGCAAGGCAACCGAAGGAAGGATGCCCATCATAGCCTCGCAAACAAAGGCGAAGACCGAAATGAGGGTGATGGATTCAGGACCCAGATGCATCATGTGGATCTGATAGTGGGAAAGGACGAAATTGAAGAAATCAGAAAAGGGAGGAACCAGACCCGCCCACAGGGCGTCGGCAAAATACGGGACCTCGGTGACTATCCTGTCGATGGAGAAGTGGGACGCGGGCCAGGCCGTCGTCCTCCCGCATTCGTTGAAGATAGTGGCCAGAGCCGAGCTGACCTTGCCTAAGCCCTCGGCGGGGGCCGCCAACGGCGGCGGACACGGCGGAGGCACGGGTTTCTTCCCTCTTCCCTTCTTCATCGGAGCCATGGCGATGGGAAGGGGGAGGGAAGGTTCGAGATTGGGTTGAAAATAGAAGTTGGAGTTCGAGTGGAGAAAGGACAGAGAGCGCTCGAGCAACAGAAAGGGGAGCGGCTGTGTACAACTACAAGTCCGCCTAGCGTGGCGCAAAATAAGGGGGGCGTGGGGGAACAGTGCCGCCCACGTCCAATCAACCGCCACGCGGCGCCCAAGGCCGCAGGCTGTTAGGTCCCGCGGCGCTTCGCCCTTGCCCTTCCGCCTCCCTGCACGGCCAAGTTCGGGCGCGCCTTGGGCCCGGGGGCTACTGTCGGCGTTCTGGGAACGAGGGTCCCCAGACTTGCCTGCCTGCGGCCTGCGGCGTGGCTCAAAGGGGGGCCCAGCACAGCCCATCTTCATCAACACAGACCCAAGACCCTCGCGAGGGGCCAAGCCTCGCGGGGCGGATGACGCGGAGCTTCCTCAGGCACGGCCTCACTAGGCTGGCTCGCGAGGAGGCGGAGAGATCAAGGCGGGGTACCTCCTGAGGTGCCCGTGACGCAAGCCATGACGACCAAGGGCGCCAGGCGGGCGCCAACTCTTGGAGGGTCGCTCGAGTTTATATTCCTCGACAGCGAGGACTTCAGTCCGTCTGTCAGCTAGCAGATCTTGATCAGCTTGAAGTTGTTGCTGCTTTTTCTCCAGGCTATTTGCCGTGGCCATAAGCCGACACTTGAAGCGCTCTTGTTCGACGGGATCCTCTGGCACAGAGAATTCGTCGTCGCCGAGGCTTTGCCTCGTCTTCGGAGGGGGGCATGTAATTATCATCCTCCTCCTCTCCGTCTGCCGCTCTCTCAGGAGGGCTGGCTCCTCCATCCTCCTGCTCTAAATCTTGCTGGAGGGGATTGTTGTTGTCTTTGGCACTATCCGGAGTGTTATTATCTCCTGTGCCGGTATCACCACTTTTTCTTTGGCGGGACTTAGAGCGGCGCCGCTGACGTCGGTGCTTGGGTTGCTTCTTGGAGGGGTCATCCTCCGCTATCTCGTCGCCATTGCCTTCTTTGGGTGTATCCACCATGTATATATCGTATGATGAGGTGGCTGTCCAGTGCCCCGTAGGTAGTGGTTCCTCTTCGTCTCCCGCATTGTCGTCCATACCGTTGATGTCTTCGGAGTCGAAGTCGAGCATGTCAGTTAAGTCATCGACAGTGGCTACTAAGTGGGTGGTGGGTGGGTCGCGAATTTCTTCATCGTCCGCATCCCAGTCCCGCCGGACATAGTTCGGCCAGCATTCTCCTGACAAGGAGAGAGACCTTAACGAGTTCATTATGTCGCCAAAGGGCGAGTGCTGAAAAATATCCACGGAGGTAAACTCCATGATCGGCACCCAATCGGATTCGATAGGAACGGGCACAGGCGGTTCAGAGTTCGTGGCCGGAGAAGGATCCGACAGTTTATCAACACGACTCTCATGCAAGGTAAGGTCGATATTCGGCTCGATCGCCGCTGAGGGTAGGGCCTCCACGGCGGGGTCCATCCACCCATCCGCGGAAGGCGCAACTGGCTCCGAATTGAGGGTCGGAGCGGCTACCGGTGCGATTTCCTGAACACTGTCCGATGGTAGAGCTAAATCATACTAATCGTGACCGCGTGACGCACAAGGCAGAGGCTCGAATACATCGAAGATTAAGTCTCCGCGGACATCGGCCGTGTAGTTTAAGCTTCCAAACCTGACCTGATGGCCAGGGGCGTAACTTTTGATCTGCTCTAGATGGCCAAGCGAATTGGCCCGTAGTGCAAAGCCGCCGAACACGAAGATCTGTCCGAGGAGAAAGGTCTCACCCTGGACTGCATCGCTATCGATGATAGTAGGAGCCATCAAGCCTAACGGCTACGAGATAGAGGAACTCTCAATGAAAGCACCAATGTCGGTGTCAAAACCGGCGGATCTCGGGTAGGGGGTCCTGAACTGTGCGTCTAGGCCGGATGGTAACAGGAGGCAGGGGACACAATGTTTTACTCAGGTTCGGGCCCTCTTGATGGAGGTAAAACCCTACGTCCTGCTTGATTAATATTGATGATATGGGTAGTACAAGTGTAGATCTACCACGAGATCAGAGAGGCTAAACCCTAGAAGCTAGCCTATGGTATGATTGTATGTTGTAGTTGTTGTGTCCTATGGACTAAAACCCTCCGGTTTATATAGACACCGGAGAGGCTTAGGGTTACACAAGGCCGGTTACAAAGGAGGAGATATACATATCCATATTGCCTAGCTTGCCTTCCATGCCAAGTAGAGTCCCATCCGGACACGAGACGAAGTCTTCAATCTTGTATCTTCATAGTCTAACAGTCCGGCCAATGGAGATAGTCCGGCTGTCTGGAGACCCCCTAATCCAAGACTCCCACAATCCCCAAGTGCAGGGAATCATCGTAGCAATTCCTAAAGGTGGAAGTGATAAGTATGGAGTGTCGAATCCACAAGGAGCTAAATGTAAGATCAATATTCTCTCAAGCCCTATCTGCCACTGATACGACTCTACGTACACCGAACGTTTGCTTCCAACTAGAAACGAGAAATAAATCTACGTTGTGGGTATGAAGAGGATAACTTTGCATGATATCCGAGAGCTAAAAGATAAAAGTAGGTGCTATTATCATAAAGTTAGAATGTATTACTAAATATTATAAATAGCGAGTGTGGAATAATGGTGGATCGGTGTGCGAAACTGTCTTAAGCAATTGTAAACAAGAACGGTAGTCGTCATTGCAATTTCATATGAGGGAGAGGCATAAGCTAACATACTTTATCTTCTTGGATCATATGCACTTATGATTGGAACTCTAGCAAGCATCCGCAACTACTAAAGATCATTAAGGTAAAACCCAACCATAGAATTAAAGCATCAAGTCCCCTTTATCCCATACGCAACAACCCCCTTACTCGGGTTTATGCTTCTGTCACTCAAGCAACCCACTATAAGCGAATCATGAACGTATTGCAACACCCTACATCGGGAATCCCTCACGCTTGCGCGACATGGAGGGCACAATAGGACAACACCAAAATAAAACATACAACTCATACCAACCTAGATCATCAATCAACCCAAAGACAAAGGATATCTACTCAAAACATCATAGGATGGCAACACATCGTTGGATCATAATATGTGGCATGAAGCACCATGTTCAAGTAAGGATTACAGCAGGGTGCGGGAGAGTGGACCACGTAAAAGAGATGAGGATGGTGATGATGATGGTGATGTTGATGGTGATGTTGATGAAGACGATCACCGCGGCGATGATTCCCCTCCCGATGGCACTTCGGTGCCACCAAGAGAGAGGAGGAGAGGTTCTCCCCCTTGTGCTTCCTCCTCCATGGCCTCCCCCCGGATGGGGAGAGGTTCCCCCTCTGGTCTTTCGCCTTCATGGTGACGATGGCCCCTCCGGAATCCTCCTCCATGCCCTCCGGTGATGATGGCCCCCTCTGACAGGGTGCCAGAGAGGGCCTAGATTGATTTCTCGTGGCTACAAAGGCTTGCAGCAGTGGAACTTCCGATCTAGGTTAATTTCTAGAGGTTTGGGTATTTATAGGAGAGGCTGGCGTCGAGAACAAGTCAGGGGGCCCCACGGGAAGTCCACGAGGCACAGGGGTGCGCCCAGGGGGGGCACGCCCCCACCCTCATGGGGCCCATGGGACTCCCCTCCGGCAGATTTTTGTTCCAGTATTTTTTATATTTTCCAGAAAAATTCTCCGTTTATTTTCATCGCATTCTGAGAACTTCTATTTTTGCACAAAAACAACACCACGGTAGTTCTGCTGAAAACAACGTCAGTCCGGGTTAGTTCTAATCAAATCATACCAAAATTATATAAAACTATTGTAAACATGGCATGAATACTTCATAAATTATAGATATATTGGAGGCGTATCAGCATCCCCAAGCTTAATTCCTGCTCGTCCTTGAGTAGGTAAATGATAAATGAAATAATTTATGAAGTGTGAATGCTAGCAAGTGCATAAATTTGATCAATGATAGTTCCAATCACTTTAACAGTAGCTCAACTCATAAAACTTCTCATGAACAAGTAACAAGCTATTCACATGTTAAAGTATAGATCATAAACTTTCTTGAAAACTTACAAACCGTGCTCTTAGTCATCAAACAATTGCAATTCATCTTATTTTCGGGAAGGGTCTATGTAAGATCTTTGATTCAGCAAACTCCACATACTCAACTATCATTTAATCTTTCACAATTGCTAACACTCACGTGATATTTATGGGTTCAAAGTTTTAATCGGACACAGAGAAAGATAGGGGCTTATAGTTTTGCCTCCCAACCTTTTACCTCTAGGGTAATGTCAACAATAATAATTTATGAAAACCTACATCCAAGTGGATGTATATATCCGGATCGCTCCAACACAAAGTGCTTGCCAAAGGAAAAAGTGTAAAAAGGAAAGGTAATGATCACCGTGACTCTTGTATAAGGGTAGAAGGTAAAAGTAAAATATAGGCCCTTCACAGAGGGAAGCGGAAGTTTTCATGTGCTTTTATGGTTGAATGCACAAAATCTTAATGCAAAAAATGTCACTTTATATTGCCTCTTGTGATAAAGACCTTTATTATGCAATCCGTCGCTTTTATTTCTTCCCTATCACAAGTTCGTATAAAGCTTATTTTCCTCGCACTAATAGATCATACATATTTAGAGAGCAATTTTTATTGCATGCACCGATGACAACTTACTTCAAAGGATCTTACTCAATCCATAGGTAGGTATGGTGGACTCTCATGGCAAAACTGGTTTAAGGAATATTTGGAAGCACAAGTGGTATCTCTACTTGGTGCAAAGAATTTGGCTAGCATGAGAGGGAAAGGCAAGCTCAACATGTTGGATGATCCAAGACAATATAACGTTTCGTATATAGGAAAACATAACCCATTAAGTTGTCTTCCTTATCCAACATCAACCTTTTAGCATGTCATATTTTAATGAGTGCTCACAATTGCAAAAGATGTCCAAGATAGTATATTTATATGTGAAATCTCTCTTCCTTCAATATTCTTTCATGAATTGTTCAAGTGACCAATTCTGCGTTTGCTAACTTCCAATAAGTTTACTACCTATACTTATTATGTGTGAAGTCATTACTCCCCATGTTGTAAGCATATGAAACGTATATAAATTCAGATTTATGATATTCAATTCATTCAACCATTTACTCATAGGATATATGTGAAGAATGTGAGTAAATGACAAACTACTCCAAAAAGATATAAGTGAAGAATAATGGGTAGTCAAATAATTAACTAGCCATGGGAGGATTCCTTTTCATTCAAGATTTCAGATCCAATTATTTTATTCAAACAGCAAGTAAAATCGAAAATATGCTCCAAGCAAGATACATATCATGTGACGAATAAAAATATAGCTCCGAGTAAGGTATACCGATAGTTTTGAAGATGAAAGAGGGGATGCCTTCCGGGGCATCTCCAAGCTTAGGAGCTTGAGTCTTCCTTGAATATTACCTTGGGGTGCCTTGGGCATCCCCAAGCTTAGGGACTTTCCACTCCTTATTCTCCTCGTATCGATATCTCACCCAAAGCTTGAAAACTTCAATCACACAAAACTTAATGGAACTTCGTGAGATAGGTTAGTATGATAAAGAGTAAACCATTCACTTTGGTACTGTCAAAGACAAGGTTCATAATTTTTCTCACACAATGCCTTCTGCACCATATCATTTCTCCAATTTATATTGAGAAATATAAGCCATAGAAACTAGAAAACAAGCAAACTATGCAATGAAAACAGAATGTGTCAGAAACAGAACAGTCTGTAATGATCTGAACACCAACCATACTTATGCTACTCCAAAAATTAGTAAATAAATTGGTGGACGTGAGGAATTTGTCTATTAATCTTCTGAAAAGAGAATCAACTCAATCGCACTCTTCTGTAAAAAAATACAGCTAATCTCGTGAGCGCAAAGTTTCTGTTTTTTACAGCAAGATCACATTAACTTTCACCCAAGTCTTCCCAAAGGTCTTACTTGGCACTTTATTGAAACAAAATCTATAATACATGATTAACACAGTAGCTTAATCATGAGAACACACAAAAACAGTAAGGGTAAATATTGGATTGTCTCCCAACAAGCGTTTTTCTTTAATGCCTTTTAGCTAGGCATGATGATTTCAATGATGCTCACATAAAATATAAGAATTGAAACATAAAGAGAGCATCATGAAAAATATGACTAGCACATATAAACCTAAACCACTTCCTATGCCTAGGGATTTTGTGAGCACACAATTTATGGGAACAAGAATCAACTAGCATAGGAAGTCAGAACAAGTATAACTTCAAAACTTTAAGCATATAGAGAGGAAACTTGATATTATTGAAACTCCTACAAACATGTATTTCTCCCTCATAAATTTTTTCAGTAGCATCATGAATGAGTTCAACAATATAACCATCACGTAAAGCATTCTTTTCATGATCTACGAGCATAGAAATTTCACTACTCTCCACATAAGCAAAATTCTCCTCATTCGGAATAGTGGGAGCAAACTTCTTCTAAATCCACTTTAGATGATAGTATTATTCATACTCCAAAATATATAAGTTAAGTTCATGGAGAATTCTACAATTAATCTAGACTAACCAATATCCAAGCTCAAAATATATAAGTGAAGCACACGAAGCATTCTATAAAACCATACTCAAAAGATTTAAGTGAAGCACAAAGAGCAATTCTATAAGATCACACTTAAAAGATATAAGTGAAGCACATGAAGAATTATATCATACTAGAATGGTTCATAAAGGAAAAACAAAAAACACAAAGGACACAAATCATGTGAACAAAACAAAAACCGAGGTATACCGATAATTGTTGAAGAAGAAAGATGGGATGCCAACCGGGGCATCCCCAAGCTTAGATGCTTGAGTATCCTTAGAATATTTGCTTGGGGTTCCTTGGGAATCCCCAAGCTTGAGCTCTTGCCTCTCTTTATTCTTCTCACATCGGTAACTCCTCGTTCTTCGAACACTTCATCCACACAAAACTTTAACAAAAACTTTGTGAGATTCATTAGTATAATAAAGCAAATCACTACCTTTAGGTACTGTTGCAAACTCATTCCAATTTCATATTATAACTATATCTACTATATTCCAACTTTGCCATGGTTGATACCCCCCGATACTACCCATAGATTCATCAAAATGAGTGAACAACTCATAGAAAACAGAATCTGTCAAAAATAGGACAGTCTATAGTAATCTAGAAGTTTAGTAAACTTCTGTAACTCCAACAAATTCTAAACAAATATGAAAATTTAAACAATTTATACAGAAGTAATGTTCAAAAAGTTTCAGACCCATTTGACTTTCCAGTAAAAAATGTACAATCACGCGCTACAGCCAAAGTTTCTGTTTTTGTACTGTACATAGTAAAGAAGCAATCTAATCATCCTAAAACCAAGGCTTGGCACATTATTTTTATAATACAATGGATATATACAAGGGAATAATTATTTTCAGAGAAGCTTCCATGAAATTTTTTACATTGTTTTCCTGAGCATGAACACAAGTGCTCAAGGTCAACCCTCATTTCTTCAATGCATAATCTTCCAATCAGTTCTCTTATTGGAAAACTTTTTAGGCATGAGAGGCAAGTAATTTTTTTGTATTTTCATTCTTAATTTTGAAATGTTTCACCCACAACTAAACAGAAACAAAAAAGGAAAAACAAAATATACTTAGTGAAGAAAGCAAACAAGCACACACGAAAATATCAACCCCACGCTATTGCTCCCCGGCAACGGCGCCAGAAAAGAGCTTGATAATCCCCAAGTGTAGCACATCATCGTAGCAATTACCAAAGGTGGAAGTGATAAGTATGGAGTGTCGAACCCACAAGGAGCTAAAGGTAAGATCAATATTCTCTCAAGCCCTATCTGCCACTGATACGACTCTACATACACCGAGCATTTGCTACCAACTAGAAACAAGAAATAAAACTACGTTGTGGGTATGAACAGGATAACTTTGCATGATATCGGAGAGCTAAAATATAAAAGTAGGTGTTGTTATCATAAAGTTAGAATGTATTACTAAATATTATAAATAGCGAGTGTGGAATAATGGTGCATCGTTGAGCAGAATTGTCTTAAGCAATTGTAAACAAGACCGGTAGTCGTCATTGCAATTTCATATGAGGGAGATGCATAAGCTAACATACTTTCTCTTCTTGGATCATATGCACTTATGATTGGAACTCTAGCAAGCATCCGCAACTACTAAAGATCATTAAGGTAAAACCCAACCATACCATTAAAGCATCAAGTTCCCTTTATCCCATACGCAACAACCCACTTACTCGGGTTTATGCTTCTGTCACCCAAGCAACCAACTATAAGTGAATCATGAACGTATTGCAACACCCTACAATGGGAATCCCTCACGTTTGCGTGACACGGAAGGCACAATAGGACAACACCAAAATAAAACATACAACTCATACCAATCTAGATCATCAATCAACCCAAAGACAAATGATATCTACTCAAAACATCATAGGATGGCAACACATCATTGGATCATAATATGTGGCATAAAGCACCATGTTCAAGTAGGTATTACAGCGGGGTGCGGGAGAGTGGACCGCGTAAAAGAGATGAGGATGGTGATGTTGATGAAGACGATCACCGCGGTGATGATTCCCCTCCCGATGGCATTCCAGTGCCATCGAGAGAGAGGAGGAGAGGTTCTCCCCCTTGTGCTTCCTCCTCCATGGCCTCCCCCTAGATGGGGAGAGGTTCCCCCTCTAGTCCTTGGCCTTCATGGTGATGATGGCCCCTCTGGGATCCTCCTCCATGCCCTCCGCTGATGATGGCCCCCTCCGGCAGGGTGCCAGAGAGGGCCTAGATTGATTTCTCATGGCTACGGGGGCTTGCGGCAGCGGAAATTCCAATCTAGGTTAATTTCTGGAGGTTTGGGTATTTATAGGAGAGGTTGGCGTCGAGAACAAGTCAGGGCCCCCACAGGAAGTCCATGAGGCACAGGGGCGCGCCCAAGGGGTGGGCGCGCCCCCACCCTCGTGGGGCTCACGGGACTCCCCTCCGGCAGATTTTTGTTCCAGTATTTTTTATATTTTCCAGAAAAATTCTCCATTGATTTTCATCGCATTCCGAGAACTTCTATTCCTGCACAAAAACAACACCACGGTAGTTCTGCTAAAAACAACATCAGTCCGGGTTAGTTCTAATCAAATCATACCAAAATTCTATAAAACTATTGTAAACATGGCATGAATACTTCATAAATCATAGATACGTTGGAGACGTATCAGAGCCCACGGAGGTCGTCAAGGGAGACAAGGGCAAGGAATCTACCGTAGATCCACCCCCGGTGGCAGCACAAGCATTGCTGGCCGAGGAGGAGGAAGATATCCTTAAACCCTTCCTTACTCTCCTTACTCCTGCTGAGATTGAAGCCTTTCGCATCATTGAAAGAGTTCACATACAAAATAAGTATCTCACTCGTGAGAATATTTTGCATCAAGAGCACATCACCCACCTCAGGAGCGTCATCCGTCGATTGGAGAATCTTCTAATGCTTAAAGATAGGATCACTTCACCACCACCATCATCATTTTCACCACCAAAGGAGAACTGAGTATCGGGTATGGGCACTCCCCTTGGCTTCCGCCAAGCTTGGGGGAGCTTCCCCGGTATCGTATCATCCCACTGTATTTTTGCTTTTACTTATCTTAGTTTGATCTTTTGCATTTAGATGAAATAAAAGTTTAGTTATATCCTTTCTTCCTTGAGAGTTTGGTTAGTGATCTATCCTTGTAATCGTGTGCAAGATATATAATAAAGTTAGTTTGAGTTTTTTCTTTCTTTGCTTTCATGTTGCAAATAAATAAAGAAATAAGAAAGGAAATAAATATAAAAATATTATATACTAATCCTATGGTAGGTGATAGCACCACATAAGGAAAAGTATAAGTAGAAAATTTTATTAGAGAATGACAAACATAGCATTAGTCAGTGATGCAACTCATGAAAGAATTAAAAAGGGAAGATAAGATTCACATATAAATATACTCTCCTAGAAATCTTTTGTGATTGTGAGCCCTCATCAAAATATTATATGCCAAAATTGTTGACGTTGGACAAGGAAGACAACTTAATGGTTTATGTTTGTTTATATTCACATAGAAGTTATATTGTCATATATCCTTTAACATGTGATGCTTGCCCCCTATCTTTGCTAGCCAAAAATTCCGCACTAAGTAGAGATACTACTTGTGCATCCAAAAACCCTTAAACCCAAATCTTTTTCAACTGTCCACCATACCTACCTAGGGGTCGAGCAAGATCCCTCAAGTAAGTTGTCATCGGTGCAAAAAGGCAATAAAAATTGCTTCTCAATGTGTGAGATCATTTAGTGTAAGAGAAAATTGAGCGTTGTACGAACTTGGATGACAAAGAATAAAAGCGACAGACTGCATAATAAAGGTTATCATCTTAAGGGGCAAATACAACGTGACGTTCTCTTGCACTAATGGATTGAGCATGCAAACAAATAAGCGCATGACAACCTCTGCTTCCCTCTGCGAAGGGCCTATCTTTTACTTTTATGCATTTACTTTTATGCAAAGAGTCAAAGTTTTCCCTCCATTCCTTTTATTTTTCTCCTTTGGCAAGCATCATGTGGCTAGGAAAGATCTAGGCACATATGTCCATTTGAATATAGATAGCATGAGTTGTTATTGTTAACATCACCCTTGAGGTGAGTATATTGGGAGGCGAAACTATAAACCCCTATCTTTCTATGTGTCCGGTTGAAATGTTTTGCTCATGGGTACGAGGTGAGTGTTAGCAATCATAGAAGACTATATGATGGTTGAGTATGTGGACTTGCCTAAAGGCTTCGACACGTGACTCTTCCTGAAAAGATGATGAATTGTAGTTGCAAAGTTGACTCAGAACATAGTTTGTTGGTTTCTAATAGAGTTTTTGCTCTATACTTCGATTGTGTGATGAACTATTACTTATTCATGAGAAGCATATGATAAATGTTTTATGATAAAAGTCCTTTACTTAATTTTGTTGCTATTATAATAATCAACATGATGCTTCTATGTCCGTATTTTGTTTTTATCGACACCTCTCTCTCAAAGCATGTGGACATGTTTTTCGATTTCGGTTTTCACTTGAGGACAAGCGAGGTCTAAGCTTGGGGGACTTGATACATCCATTTTGCATCATGTTTTCTTGCTGTTATTTATAATGTTTTTATCCATAATAATGCTTTTTGGAGTAATCCTAATGCCTTTTCTCTCATAATTTGCAAGGAACACACCAAGAGGGAGAATTCCGGCAGCTGGAAATCTGGACCTGGAAAAGCTACGCCAGGCCACCTATTCTGCACAACTCCAAATAAGCTGAAACTTCACGGAGATTTTTTATGGATTATTTAAGAAATATTGGAGCTAATAAACACTAGAGGGGGGCCACCAGGTGGGCATAACCCACCTGGGTGCGCCAGGCCCCCCAGGCGCGCCCTGGTGGGTTGTGGCCTCCTCGGCCCACCTTCGGTGCCCATCTTGTATATAAGTCATTTTGACCCAGAAAAAAAAATAAGGGGAGGACTTTCGAGACGAAGCGCCACTGCCTCAAGGCGGAACTTTGCCAGGAGCACTTTTGCCCTCCGGCGGAGCGATTCTGCCGGGGGAATGATAACCCACAAGTATAGGGGATCACAACAGTTTTCGAGGGTAGAGTATTCAAACCAAATTTATTGATTCGACACAAGGGGAGGCAAAGAATATTCTCAAGTATTAGAAGCTGAGTTGTCAATTCAACCACACCTGGAAACTAAATATCTGCAGCAAAGTGTTTAGTAGCAAAGTAATATGATAGTAGTGGTAACGGTAGCAAAAGGTAGCGGTAGCAAAAGTAATGTTTTTGGTATTTTGTAGTGATGATAGCAATAGCAACGGAAAAGTAAATAAGCGAAGAACAATATATGGAAAGCTCATAGGCAATGGATCGGTGATAGAGAATTATGCCGGATGCGGTTCATCATGTAATAGTCATAACATAGGGTGACACAGAACTAGCTCCAATTCATCAATGTAATGTAGGCATGTATTCCGAATATAGTCATACATGCTTATGGAAAAGAACTTGCATGACATCTTTTGACCTACCCTCCCGTGGCAGGGGGGTCCTAGCGGAAACTAAGGGATATTAAGGCCTCCTTTTAATAGAGTACCGGAACAAAGCATTAGCACATAATGAATACATGAACTCCTCAAACTATGGTCATCACCGGTAAGTATCCCGATTATTGTCACTTCGGGATTAACGGATCATAACACATAATAGGTGACTATAGACTTGCAAGATAGGATCAAGAACTCTCATATATTGATGAAAACATAATAGGTTCAGATCTGAAATCATGGCACTCGGGCCCTAGTGACAAGCATTAAGCATAGCAAAGTCATAGCAACATCAATCTCAGAACATAGTGGATACTAGGGATCAAACCCTAACAAAACTAACTCGATTACATGATAAATCTCATCCAACCCATCACCGTCCAGCAAGCCTATGATGGAATTACTCACGCACGACGGTGAGCATCATGAAATTGGTGATGGAGGATGGTTGATGATGACGATGGCGATGGATTCCCCTCTCCGGAGCCCCGAATGGACTCTAGATTAGCCTTCCCGAGAGGTTTTAGGGCTTGGCGGCGGCTCCGTATCGTAAAACGCGATGAATCCTTCTCTCTGATTTTTTTCTCCCTGAAACCAAATATATAGAGTTGGAGTTGAGGTCGGAGGAGCTCCAGGGGGCCCACGAAGTAGGGGGGCACGCCCTAGGAGGGCAAGCGCACCCCCACCCTCGTGGACAGGTGGTGGGCCCCCTGGTCTTCATCTTTTGCAAGGATTTTTTATTATTTCCGAAAAGACGTTCCGTGAAGTTTCAGGTCATTCTGAGAACTTTTGTTTCTGCACATAAATAACACCATGGTAATTCTGCTGAAAACAGCGTCAGTCCGGATTAGTTCCATTCAAATCATGCAAGTTAGAGTTGAAAACAAGGGCAAAAGTGTTTGGAAAAGTAGATACGACGGAGACGTATCAACTCCCCCAAGCTTAAACCTTTGCTTTTCCTCAAGCAATTCAGTTGATAGACTGAAAGTGATAAAGAAAAACTTCTACAAACTCTATTTGCTCTTGTTGTTGTAAATATGTAAAGCCAACATTCAAGTTTTCAGCAAGGATTATGAACTAACCATATTCACAATAACGCATAGGTCTCATGTTTACTCATATCAATGGCATAATCAACGAGGAAGCAATAATAATAAATCTCGGATGACAACACTTTCTCAAAACAATCATAATATGATATAACAAGATGGTATCTCACTAGCCCTTTCTGAGACCGCAAAACATAAATGCAGAGCACCTTTAAAGATCAAGGACTGACTAGACATTGTAATTCATGGTAAAAGAGATCCAGTCAAGTCATACTCAATGTAAACTAACAGTAATGAATGCAAATGACAGCGGTGCTCTCCAACTGGTGCTTTTTAATAAGAGGATGATGACTCAACATGAAAGTAAATAGATAGGTACTTCGCAGAGGGAAGCAGGGATTTGTAGAGGTGCCTAAGCTCGGTTTTGAAATAGAGGTGAATAATATTTTGAGCGGTATCATTTCATTGTCAACATAACAACCAAGAGATGGCGATATCTTCCATGCTACACACATTATAGGTGGTTCCCAAACAGAATGGTAAAGTTTATACTCCCCCTCCATCAACAAGCATCAATCCATGGCCTGCTCGAAACAACGAGTGCCTCGAACTAACAAGAGTCCCAAGGGGAGTTTTGTTTGCAATTATCTTGATTTAGTTTGCATAAAGCATGGGACTGGGCATCTTGGTGACCAGCCACTTTCTCGTGAGTAAGGAGCGGAGTCCACTCCTCTTGAGAATAACCCGCCTAACATGGAAGATACGGATAGACCTAGTTGATACATGAGCTATTCGAGCATACAAAACAGGATATTTATTTGAAGGTTTAGAGTTTGGCACATACAAATTTACTTGGAACGGCAGGTAGATACCGTATATAGGTAGGTATGGTGGAGTCATATGGAATAACTTTGGGGTTTATGGTGTTGGATGCACAAGCAGTATTCCCGCTTAGTACATGTGAAGGCTAGCAAAAGACTGGGAAGCAACCAGCTAGAGAGCGACAACAGTCATGAACATGCATTAAAATTAATCAACACCGAATGCAAGCATGAGTAGGATATAATCCACCATGAACGTAAATATCGTGAAGGCTATGTTGATTTTGTTTCAACTACATGCATGAACATGCGCCAAGTCAAGTCACTTAAATCATTCAGAGGAGGATACCACCCTATCATACCACATCACGACCATTTTAATAGCATGTTGGCACGCAAGGTAAACCATTATAAGCTCCTAGCTAATCAAGCATGGCACAAGAAACTGTGATCTCTAGTTGTCATTGCAAACACGTTTATTCATAAAAGGCTGAATCAGGAACGATGAACTAATCATATTAACAAAAACAAGAGAGGTCGAGTTCATACCAGCTTTTCTCGTCTCAGTCAGTCCATCATATATCGTCATAATTGCCTTTCACTTGCACGACCGAACGATGTGAATAATAATAATAATAGTGGACATGCATTGGACTAAGCTAGAATCTGCAAGCATTCAATAAACAGGAGAAGACAAGGCAATATGGGCTCTTTTGTCAGATCAACAATAATGCATATAAGAGCTACTTCAACAATTTAATTATGGTCTTCTCCTATCAACCCCCAAAGAAAAGAAAAGAAATAAAACTATTTACACGGGAAAGCTCCCAACAAGCAAAAGAAGAACATGAAATCTTTTTGGGTTTTCCTTTTAATTGCTAGTATGAGCATGAAAAGTAAACTAATTAAAAGCTAGAACTAATTTTTTTGGTTTTTCTTAAGGTTTATTAAACACACAAGAAGAAAGCATAAAAAGGAGTGTGTGAACATAAATGTAATGTCGGTGAGAAATACGTACTCACCCAAGCTTAGGCTTTTGGCCTAAGTTGGTCTATGGCCACGGCTGGCCTGGCGGATATCCATAATAATAGTTGGGATCGTACTGAGATGCAGCGGCTATCGCCTCTTGAGCTGCAGCATGGCGACGAGCGGCCTCCGCGCTCCTCTCGTACTTATCTGCCTCCTCTCTGGTAATAATATATCTTCCTTTTGCCTGATAATCAAAGAAGGTAGGAGCAGGGAGAGTAATACGGACAACACGACGTCTGTCAAATATTAAGCGATACTGGAGAGGTGGTTCATTCCTCTCAACAAACTGGTGGTGAACCATAGCATCGTAATCCAAATAAGCAGGGGGCAACTCAATATCATCTTCACGTATGGCTATACCAAGAAAATTAGCTATGCGGGTTGCATAAATTCCACCAAAGAAATCTCCATTAAATCTATTAAGATGCAACCTACATGCAACAATGGCTCCCAAATTATAAGATTATCTCCCAACACAGCACTCCTAAGAATACTGAGGTCGGGGACACACATGTGACATGCTTCATCTTTACCGTTAATGCATCTACCTATGAAGATAGCAAAATAATGTATAGGAGGAAAATGAATGCTCCCTATGGTAGCTTGTGTTATATATCTAGATTCCCCCATAGTTATACTAGCAAGAAAATCTCTAAATTCAGATTTGCGAGGTTCCCTGACACTACCCCATTGTCGAAGTTTGCAAGCAATGATAAAATCCTCTAAGTCCATAGTGTAAGAATTTTCATAAAGATCAAACATGACAGTTGGAGAATTACGTGAAGATGAAAATTCAAACCACCTCACAAAGGAACTAGTGAGATAGTGATACTGGCTGCACTTTTATTCCTCGAAGCTCACAAGATCGGCGTTACGCAAATATGCGTTAAATTCTTCCTTAATTCCCGCTCGATCCATAAAACTTTTCGAAGGTCAATCACAAGGACGCACTGGAGCGTCTCTTGGCGACTCTTCATCAGCATCACGCATTGCAAGCCTGGGATCTTGTTTCCTTGAAGAGCCACCTTGATACATTTTCCTAAACATGTTTCTTCCTCTGAAAAATTTCTGAAATTTTTAGTAACTTCAAACTAAAAGTAAAATAAACTCAACAAAATTGATAGAAACTACTCCTACAAGTGCCTAGAGCATATATCATGCATCAAAACTACTTTTGACCATATAAATTTGACATGCAAGATCAAGAACAGGGTCACCGAAGCAACAAAAATTTGCAATGAATAAAGCACAAGAACACAAACTAATTGGACCAGTGGAGGAGTCACATACTAAGGAACAATCTCCCCAAGCAGTTTTGTGAGAGGTGCTTTGAGCAAGGAGATCGAAAATGGCAGCAAAATGAGCTTGGACTCGGGTATGAACTGGATATTCGTGTTTCTGGGAAGAAGAAGGAGTGTGTGGGTGCAAGGATAAGTGGAGGAGGGCCACCGTGGTCCCACGAGGCAGGGGGCGCGCCCCTGACCCTCATGGCCAGGTGCCAGCTCCTCCTGCTATGTTCTCAGTGCCAAATATTCTAAGATATTCTAGAAAAATATCATATTTAAATTTCAGGGCATTTGGAGAACTTTTATTTTTGGGGTATTTTTATATTGCACGGATAATTCAGATAACAGACAGAAAATACTATTTTTATTTTATTTAATATAAATAACAGAAAATAAATGGAGGGTACACAAAGTTGTGCCTTCTAGTTTCATCCATCTCATGCTCATCAAAAGGAATCCACTAACAAGGTTGATCAAGTCTTGTTAACGAACTCATTCCGAATAACATGGAACCGAAGAAATTTCGAATAACACTATGTTACCTCAACGGGGATATGCACATCCCCAATAATAAGAATATCATATTTCTTCTTGACAGTAGGAAGAGGAAATTCAAAACCTCCATATATAATCGATGGAAATTTTCCAATAGAGTTGATACTATGAACTTGAGGTTGTTTCCTCGGAAAGTGTACCGTATTGTCGGCGTTCTGGGAACGGGGGTCCTCAGACTTGCCCGCCTGCGGCCTGCGGCGTGGCTCAAAGGGGGCCCAGCACGGCCCGTCTTCATCAACACAGACCCAAGACCCTCGCGAGGGGCCAAGCCTCGCGGGGCGGGCGACACGTAGCTTCCTCAGGCACGGCCTCATCAGCCTGCCTCGCGAGGAGGCGGAGAGATCAAGGCGGGGTACCTCATGAGGTGCCCGTGACGCAAGCCATGACGACCAAGAGTGCCAGGCGGGCGCCAGCCCGCCCAGTGTCCTCCTTTCCTCTTTGGTTCAAAGGGAGCAAGCGCAGGCCAGAGCATCAAGCAAAGGCACCCGTTTCGGTGCAACGAGACCAAGACCAGTCCAACGAAAGGGAGGAAGTCATTGTGGAGCCCAAGCCAGCGTCACCACCAGAGCCTTTGGCAGGCGAGGAACAACTTTAGTCAGGATAAGTGTACCAGATGTTCCCCTTCAAAATGGCCAATTGTTGGCGCCCTTCCCGCTCAATATTTGGGAAGAGGCCCAGGGCCTTTGCCTATAAATAGGACTAGCCACCCACAGGAGAGAGGAATCGAAATCGGAGAGGGGGACCGAAATCGGAGAGAGGGATCGAGATCAGAGAGAGAATCGAGAAGAGAGAGAGAGAGAGAAGGGTGACTAAACTCCTCCTAGCAGTTCATCCCCTCAGCCAAGAACAGACCCTCGTGAGGTTGTTCTTCCTTGTATTGCTCATCATCATCAGCCCAAGAGGCAATCCACCACACCACACACTGGAGTAGGGTATTACACCACAACGGTGGCCCGAACCAGTATAAACCCTGTGTCTCTTGTGCTGTTCTTTCCATAGCTTAGATCTTAGCGAGGCGGAGGGGTGCAGGTAGGTAGAAGGCGAAATCTCCGCGCGCACCCCAGTGTTCGAACTTCAAGGGTCTGCCGGAACCCGAAATCCGACACGTATGCTCATTACCATTAACATGAAAAGTGACATTGCATTTATTGTAACCAATAACAGCCCCTGCAGTATTCAAAAAGGGTCTTCCAAGAATAATACACATACTATCGTCCTCGGGAGTATCAAGAATAACAATGTCCATTAAAATAGTAACGTTTGCAACTACAACGGGCACATACTCACAAATACCGACAGGTATAGCAATTGATTTATCAGCCATTTGCAAATATATTTCAGTAGGCATCAACTTATTCAAATCAAGTCTACGATATAAAGAGAGAGGCATAACACTAACACCGGCTCCAAGATCACATAAAGCAGTTTTAACATAGTTTCTTTTAATGGAGCATGGTATAGTTGGTACACCGGCATCTCCAAGTTTCTTTGGTATTCCACCCTTAAAAGTATAATTAGCAAGCATGGTGGAAATTTCAGCTTTCGCTATCTTTCTTTTATTTGTAACAATATCTTTCATATACTTGGCATAAGGATTCATTTTGAGCATATCAGTTAATCGCATACGGAAAAAGATAGGTCTAATCATTTCAGCAAAGCGCTCAAAATCCTCATCATCCTTTTTCTTGGATGGTTTTGGAGGAAAAGGCTTGTGTTTCTGAACCCAAGGCTCTCTTTCCTTACCGTGTTTCCTCGCAACAAAGTCTTTCTTATCATAACGTTGATTCTTTGATTGTGGGTTATGAAGATCAACAACAGGTTAAATTTCTATATCATTATCATTACTAGGTTGAGCATTATCATGAACAGTATCATTAACATTATCACTAGTTTCAGGTTCATTACCAGATTGTGTTTCAGCATCAGAAATAGAAGTATCATTTGGATTCTCAGGTGTTTCAGTAATAGGTTCACTAGAAGCATGCAAAGTCTTATCATTTTTCTTTTTCTTCCTTTTAGAAGAACTAGGTGCATCTATATTATTTCTCTGAGAATCTTGCTCAATTCTCTTAGGGTGGCCTTCAGGATACAAAGGTTCTTGAGTCATTCTACCAGTTCTAGTAGCCACTCTAACAGCATAATCATTATTCTTACTATTCAATTCATTGAGCAAATCTTTTTGAGCTTTAAGTACTTGTTCTACTTGAGTGGTAACCATAGAAGCATGTTTACTAATAAGTTTAAGTTCACCTTTAACATTAGCCATATAATCACACAAGTGTTCAAGCATATTTGAATTGTATTTCAATTGTCTAGCAAAGTAAGCATTGAAGTCTGCTTGCTTAGCCATAAATTTATCAAACTCATCTAAGCATGGGCTAGCAAACTTAGTAAATGGGATTTCAGCTTTATCATATCTATAGAGAGAATTTACCTTTACTACCTGTGTCGGGTTATCAAGGCCATGAGTTTCTTCAATAGGTAATGGATTAAGGTCATATGTTTCTTCAACAGGTGGTAAATTAAGACCTTGTATTTCTTCAATAGGAGGTAAATTCTTAACATCTTCAGCTTTAATACCTTTTTCTTTCATAGATTTCTTTGCCTCCTGCATATCTTCAGGACAGAGAAATAGAATACCCCTCTTCTTCGGAGTTGGTTTAGAAATAGGCTCAGGAGCTGGCTCAGGAAGTGTCCAATTATTTTCATTTGTCAACATATTATTCAATAGAATTTCAGCTTCATCCGGTGTTCTTTCCCTGAAAACAAAACCATCACAACTATCCAGGTAGTCTCTGGAGGCATCGGTTAGTCCATTATACAAGATATCAAGTATTTCATTTTTCTTAATAGGATGATCAGCCAAAGCATTAAGTAATTGGAGAATCCTCCCCCAATCTTGTGGGAGACTCTCTTCTTCAATTTGCACAAAATTATATATATCCCTTAAAGCAGCTTGTTTCTTATGAGCAGGGAAATATTTAGCAGAGAAGTAATAAATCATATCCAGGGGACTACGCACACAACCAGGATCAAGAGAATTAAACCATATCTTAGCATCACCCTTTAATGAGAACGGAAATATTTTAAGGATATAAAAGTAGCGAGTTCTCTCATCATTAGTGAACAGGGTGGCTATATCATTTAATTTAGTAAGATGTGCCACAATAGTTTCAGATTCATAGCCATGAAAAGGATCAGATTCAACCAAAGTAATTATATCAGGATCAACAGAGAATTCATAATCCTTATCAGTAACAAAGATAGGTAAAGTAGCAAAAGCAGGGCCAGGTTTCATCCTAGCATTTAGAGATTGCTTATTCCATTTAGCTAATAACCTCTTAAGGTCATAACTATTTTTGAAAGCTAAAATAGCTAAAGAAGCTTCTTTATCAAAAACATAACCCTTAGGAATAACAGGCAAGTCTTCATCATCACTTTCATCAATATTATCAGATTCAATATTTTCATTCTCTCTAGCCCTAGCAAGTTGTTGATCAAGAAATTCACTAAGTGGCACAGTAGTATCAAGCATAGAAGTAGTTTCATGATAAGTATCATGCATAGCAGAAGTGGCATCATCAATAACATGCGACATATCAAAACGAATAGCAGAAGTAGGTTTAGGTGTCGCAAGCTTACTCAAAATAGAAGGCAAATCAAGTGCAGAGCTAGATGGCAGTTCCTTACCTCCCCTCGTAGTTGAGGGATAAATCTTGGTTTTTGGATCTCTCAAGATCTTCATAGTGATAAACAGATATAAATCCCAAGTGACTCAAAGAATAGAGCTATGCTCCCCGGCAACGGTGCCAGAAAATAGTCTTGATAACCCACAAGTATAGGGGATCGCAACAGTTTTTGAGGGCAGAGTATTCAACCCAAATTTATTGATTCGACGCAAGGGGAGCTGAAGAATATTCTCAAGTATTAGCAGCTGAGTTGTCAATTCAACCACACCCGGAAACTTAATATCTGCAGCAAAGTGTTTAGTAGCAAGGTAATATGATAGTAGTGGTAATTGTAGCAATAGGTAATGATAGCAAAAGTAATGTTTTTGGTATTTTGTAGTGATGATAGCAATAGAAACAGAAAAGTAAATAAGCAAAGAACAATATATGGAAAGCTCATAGGCAATGGATCGGTGATGGAGAATTATGCCGGATGCGGTTCATCATGTAACAGTCATAACCTAGGGTGACACAGAACTAGCTCCAGTTCATTGATATAATGAAGGCATGTATTCCGAACATAGTCATATGTGCTTATGGAAAAGAAATTGCATGACATCTTTTGTCCTACCCTCCCGTGGCAGCGGGGTCCTTACGGAAACTAAGGGATATTAAGGCCTCCTTTTAATAGAGAACTGGAACAAAGCATTAACACATAATGAATACATGAACTCCTAAAACTACGGTCATCACCGATAAGTATACCGATTATTGTCACTTCGGGGTTAACATATCATAACACATAATAGGTGACTATAGACTTGCAAGATAGGATCAAGAACACTCATATATTGATGAAAACATAATAGGTTCAGATCTGAAATCATGGCACTCGGGCCCTAGTGACAAGCATTAAGCATAGCAAAGTCATAGCAATATCAATCTCACAACATAGTGGATACTAGGGATCAAACCCTAACAAAACTAACTCGGTTACATGATAAATCTCATCCAACCCATCACCGTCCAGCAAGCCTACGATGGAATTACTCACGCACGGCGGTGAGCATCATGAAATTGGTGATGGAGGAAGGTTGATGATGACGATGGCGATGGATTCCCCTCTTGGGAGCCCCGAACGGACTCCAGATCAACCCTCCCGAGAGGTTTTAGGGCTTGGCGACGGCTCCGTATCGTAAAACGCGATGAATCCTTCTCTCTGATTTTTTCTTGCTGAAACCAAATATATAGAGTTGGAGTTGAGGTCAGAGGAGCTCCAGGGGCCCACGAGGTAGGGGGCGCGCCCTAGGGGGGCAGACGCGCCCCCACCCTCATGGACAGGTGGTGGGCCCCCTGTTCTTCATCTTTTGCAAGGATTTTTTATTATTTCCGAAAAGACGTTCCGTGAAGTTTCAGGTCATTCGGAGAACTTTTGTTTCTGCACATAAATAACACCATGGTAATTCTGCTGAAAGCAGCGTTTGTCCGGGTTAGTTCCATTCAAATCATGCAAGTTAGAGTCCAAAACAAGGGCAAAAGTGTTTGGAAAAGTAGATACGACGGAGACGTATCAGGGAACATCCCTCCCGGAGGGGGAAATCATCGTCATCATCATCACCACCAACTCTCCCATCTTAGGGAGGGAAATCTCCATCAACATCTTCAACAACACCATCTCCTCTCAAACCCTAGTTCATCTCTTGTGTTCAATCTTGTTACCGGAACTATAGATTGGTACTTGGGGGTGACTAGTAGTGTTGATTACATCTTATAGTTGATTACTATATGGTTCCATTATGCTATTATGCTATTTAATACTCCTCGGATCCATTATGTTCAGATCCATTATGCTATTTAATACTCCTCTGATCTTGAGCATGATTATTATTTGTGAGTAGTTACTTTTGTTCTTGAGGTCACGGGAGAAATCATGTTGCAAGTAATCATGTGAACTTGATATGTGTTCGATATTTTGATACTATGTATGTTGTTATTCCCTTAGTGGTGTCATGTGAACGTTGACTACATGACACTTCACCATATTTGGGCCTAAGGGAATGCATTGTGGAGTAGGAATTAGATGGTGGGTTGCGAGAGTGACAGAATCTTAAACTCTAGTTTATGCACTATTTCGTAAGGGACCGATTGGATCCAAAAGTTTAATGCCATGGTTAGAATTTATTCTTAATACTTTTCTCATAGTTGCGGATGCTTGCGGGAGGGTTAATCATAAGTAGGAGGTATGTTCAAGTAAGAACAGCACCTAAGCACCGGTCCACCCACATACCAAATTATCAAAGAAGCGAACACAAATCGAACCAACATGATGAAAGTGACTAGATGAAATTCCCGTGTACCCTCAAGAATGCTTTGCTTATTATAAGAGACCATTTGGCCTATCCTTTGCCTCAAAAGGATTGGGCTACCTTGCTGCATACTTGTTACTTTTGTCGTTACTTGCCCGTTACAAATTACCTTGCTATCAAACTACTCGCTACTTACAATTTCAGCACTTGCAGACAATACCTTACTAAAAACTACCTGTCATTTCCTTATGCTCCTCGTTGGGTTCGACACTCTTACTTATCGAAAAGAGCTACAATTGATCCCCTATACTTGTGGGTCATCATACATCCCACACAGTGAATCCAAGAAAAACATTTCCGTAGGTTTGTACATCCCACACGGTGAATCCCAGAATTTTTTTCCGTAGGTATGTACATCCCAGATGGTGAATCCGAGAAAAACATTTCCGTAGGTATGTATATCACACACAGTCAATCCAAGGAATACATTTCTGCTCTTATGTACATCCCACACAGTCAATCCAGGGAAAACATTTCCGTTCGTATGTACATCCCACACTGTTTTATGTGTAGGATCGTGTGTGAAAGGTGCAACTATCACAGACGCTCTGCCTTGGTTAACTGTTTGCTTTTATCAACTACATCACACACGATTTGATGAAGAAAACTGTGTGGCATTGGGCTATCCATCACATGCGCTTTTACTGCTAGAACTGTTTGCAAAGTTCCATGACACATTTAGCAGGTTTATTAGTTTACAATTAATAATTCCAGTACTACACAAATTCACATTTCATATTGAACAACTGTTTGCCAATTTCATATCAAGCACATAAATATATTATAACATCACAGTACGATAGCTACATGAAAACAACACAACACAACATATAGCTAGTTCAACTTCATAAGAACAATAGTAGAACAATATATTCAATTCCCTAATCGAGATCATCCAGGCTCGCCTTATCCACCTCTGCTTTCAGTTCAGTAAGAAGCTATTTTGCACTGGCCAACTGGGAAAGTGCCTCCTCCTTCGCCAACACCATCTTTGCAAAGTCTGATTTAAAAAATCTGAGCTCATTCTCCACCTTCATCTTTTTATCTCGCATCTTCAAATATTCTTCAGCGTTGACAACACTTTCTCTAAGCCTACATGTGTTCTCTTCCTCATACATGCTCCAGAGCTTCGCTAGGCACATCTTCAAAGACTGTGGCCACTCTTGATCAACCCACTCCAAGTAAGAATACTTCCATTCATCCTATAATATTTAAAACTAGATCAGTAAAAATTGTAGGGGAAATGGGCTTATAGCAACATAAAAAATCACCAATGATTATTTTGAAAAACTGTAGAAACATGTTAATTATGACATATCTTCTCAAAAAGATCAATGTGCAAATGAATTAATTGCTACTGAGACAACATCCAAATTCTGGAACATCATAAGCTATAATTAACTACAACAACGCTACAAGTTCTTACTCACGTACAATAAATAACAAAATAAACATTTTATGAGGAAGGTAAATATAACTGCAACATCATAGTGATAGTGTTTGGATGACAGCAAACTGATACTAACAAGTGTGTACATGCACAAATTTAGTAACATAGAACTAATAGCACTAAGGTCGTCCACTATGTATGCCAAAACCGGGGTAAAGAAAACTGTTGCTACATCTCGCACCGGTGCCCTGCACTGGCTAGCCGATGCAGCGGAAAAAAATCAGGGACCCAGACTCTGGAGCATGTAGTTGCTCCGACGCCCAGTTCCTTCATGCCATAAAGAGTTAGTATTTTACTGCTTGGCTGCTCAGATGTGTGGACCAAAGTTGGCTGCACAAACTACTGAAGCGGTGCCAAATAATTTTCTAATGGCACCGCTGATGAGATGGCAACAATTTAAGATACTAGGTACAAACTGTGACACTGTCTTAGGATGCATTTGGTTGAAGGTGTGGTATGAATGGGTTGGGACTGTGACAATGTCTGAATCACTTCTAACAAATGATTTGTAACAACGAAAGAGGGTCTAACCTTCTCTGCACATGCCAGAAACTTCCCCCCACCGCCCACAGAATCAAACGCAACTAGCTTCACGCATGGTGATTGATGGTGACAACGAGCAGATAGATCTTCAGCCACCCCTCTCCATTCGTTGCCACTGATGGTCTTAGGCAGCTACAAGAGGAAGAAATGACTCAAATCGACCACCGGGTAAAAGTCTTTCATTCATAGTCATAGCCCGAGAGAGAGAAGAGAGGCATACCCGGGTGGTGAAGGAGTAGTCGTAGGAGGAGGAACCACTGGAGAGTCTTTGAAGAAGACCATGGTGACCCCGGCGGTAAGATGCGAGACGGCGAGAACGAGGAAGCGGCTATAGCTTAGCAAGGAAGGAAGGAGGAAACAGGGGAAATGTGACTTGTGGTCAGGGAGAAAAGGTGGTGGGGAAGGGGGCGGGGGTAGATATTTTGGCGGTAGGCCAAAATTTTGAAATGTGGAGGGAAACTTTGCACGCAGTGCCGCCGGACCATTCACTTTGAACAATTGTGTGCATATCAAATGATTCTTCTGCTTTACGCGCATGGGATGAGTTTGATAATTCAAATTTTGGTGGAAATTTCCCTGGGTACGTCATTGCATAATTTAACATCGCTTGCTAATTCGGGCACACAAAAGAGCGTACCGCAGACAGACTACACTTACTGAATCGAGCAATTTTAGTAATTAAACGGAGCTAGTTGACCTAAACATTGTCTAACAAAAGACCAGCCTTAAAAAGAAAGCCTAAGTATGGATAGTTTTAACAAATCTGTCGACGCGCCGGCCTATGCATCGCCGGTGTGAGATGAGACGTCGATGACTTGTCCTGGTGACATGCCGTCGTTGGTGGACTCCGCGTCCCCCTGCTGAAGTCGACCGCGTCCTTGTTCTCGTCCTTGTCCTCGGCGCCACCCTCTAGGTTGTAGTACTCGTAGTAGTGGCTGCGCCAGAGCTCGCGTTGGTACTCTACCACCGATTCCTCGACGGACAGACTCTTCTCTACCTCGATCTCGGCCACGCGCAACTCCTCCTCCCGACACTCCTCGATCTCCACTGCCTCCTGCATCTCCAGCTCCCGCTCGGTGACCTCATGAGGAAGTAGGTGCTCCATGGCCACCGCCGCCTTTTCAGACATGGTTTGCATGCTAGAGTCTGAGGTGGCCTGGAATATCTTGGCGTGTGCATCCTCGATCTTGGTGTGGATGGCCTCGACCCGGGCCAGGGCAACATTAGCGGCACGGACGGCAGCTCGAGCGCTCTCGGCGTTTGCAGCCGCCGTCGTAGCAGCAACTGCAGCCGACTCGGCTGCTGCAGCTGCCCTGTCGGCTACCGCAGACGCCCTCTCGGTGGAAGCGGCC
>NC_041384.1:443120634-443135887 GCF_002162155.2 Triticum dicoccoides
CGAGGCCATCGTATGGGCCTTCATGAAGCATTTCCACGTCGTCATCTTTGTAAGAAGGGGGTGCAGGACTGGGGATCGGGATTCATGGATTCGAGGGTTGCCGGCACTGGAGCAGACGAGCCGGCGAAGCTTAAGGAGGGAGACTTAAATAGACCTAGATATTTTCATCGCAAACGGTTCCTAGAAAACAACTCTGTGTGATGTTGTAGATATTTATGTTAGCTGTGAAAGACGAATTTGGAGTAAAGTGGCAACGGATGGAGTTTTAGATGTACGGGAAATTTTGTAGTACTGATACAACTGTCATGTCAAATTTTGGAAAATTTCAGGGGTCATTTGACCTTTTAAGGCATTTAAGTGATTTTCTAGCCATTTTATGACCGTAATTGAAATTTGAACTACATGTACATGCAACAGCTAACCATAACGGTTTGAAAACTCGTATTTTGTCTACTTGTGTGCAATTTAATTTCATGTGCAGTAAATTGGAAGGAATTTGCAAACATATTGGTCTAACGGCTGTGACACAATTAAGCATGGAGTGACATGGCATTTTAATTCCGAAAAATTTGAAAGATATCAGAAACACATGAAACCTTGGTTGATGTAAAGTCATGCCACCAAGATGATGTGGTAAAAAAATTGGCATGTTTGACGAAAGTTTGGACACACACCCCTCACAAACCGGATCAACTCACTAGAAGGCTCGTGGTTCCGAGAGGGAACAATGCATGCTTGATGACGAACAGGAGATAGCTTCCTCTTACAACCTTCAATTTTTTTCTACGTTTAACATGCACTACTACAACTGTAATGTGAAATTTTGGAAAATTCTAGGGGTCATTTCACCTTTTAAAGACATTTAAGTGATTTTCTAGCCATTTAATGAATGTAATTCAAATTTGAACTACATCTACATTCAACGCCTAACCATGACGGTTTGAAAAATCATATTTGTGTAGTTGTGTGTGAGTTAATTCCATGTGCAGTAAATTAGAAGGAATTTTCAAACATATTTGTCTCATGACAAGGACACATGCATATGTATGCATGGAGTGACATGGCATTTTAATTCCAAAAAAATCAGAAACACATGAAACCTTGGTCGATGTAATGTCATTCCACCAAGATGATGTGGTAATTTTTTTGGCATGTTTGATGACAAACGGGAGATAGCTTCCACTTACGGCCTTCAATTTTTTCTACGTTTAACATGCACTACTACAACTGTAATGTGAAATTTTGGAAAATTCTAGTGGTCATTTGACCTTTTAAAGACATTTAAGTGATTTTCTAGCCATTTAATGAGCACAATTCAAATTTGAACTACATCTACATGCAACATCTAACCATAATGGTTTTAAAAATCTTATTTGTCTACTTGTGTGCACGTTAATTCCATGTGCAGTAAATTAGAAAGAATTTTCAAACATATTTATCTCACGACAGGGACACATGCAAATGTATGCATGGAGTGACATGGCATTTTAATTGCAAAAATTTAAAAAAAAATCAGAAACACATGAAAGCTTGGTTGATGTAATGTCATGCCACCAAGATGATGTGGTAAAAAAATTTGGCATGTTTGACAAAAGTTTGGACACACACCCCTCACAAACCGGAGCAACTCACTAGAAGGCTCATGGTTCTGAGAGGGAACAATGCATGTTTGATGACGAACGGGAGATAGCTTCCTCTTACGGCCTTTAATTTTTACATCTAACATGCACTACTACAACTGTAATGTGAAAGTTTGGAAAATTCTAGGGGTCATTTCACCTTTTAAAGACATTTAAGTGATTTTGTAGCCATTTAATGACCGTAATTCAAATCTGAACTACATCTACATGCAACTCCTAACCATAACGGTTTGAAAAATCATATCTCTGTAGTTGTGTGCGAGTTAATTCCATGTGCACTAAATTAGCAGGAATTTTCAAACATATTTGTCTCACGACATGGACATGCATATGTATGCATGGACTGACATGGCAGTTTAATTCCAAAAAATTAAAAAATATCAGAAACACATGAAACCTTGCACTACAAAAAAAGACACTTCCGTGATGATACGTGTTTGTCACAGTAGGTCACGTTTTCTGTCATGCATGTACATCCATGACAAATTTATGATAGAATCAAGATAGTCATACCTGTGCTGTCGTAGAAGTGTTCCATGACATTACCAAAATTATCATCACAGAAGTGTCCACTTCCATGATGATAAATCGCGCGTCATAGAAGTGCTTTCGTCAAGGGTGACCGACATGTGGCATCCACCGTAACGGGACGCTGTTAAGCTATCAGGTCCGGTTTTGGATCCGATAACCCGTTAACAGCCCGAACCAAAGGGAATTTTCCACATGTAAAATTCTCATTGGCCGGAGGAAACACGTGTCGGCTCAACATTCGGACAGATGTCATCCACTCATTGGACAGGAGGAGCCTATGGTACATTGACACATGGCACGACCCAACAGAGGCCCATTCTGGCCTATTCGTAACGGGCCGGCCCACGGAAAGCCTGTTAATGGCCTGTTCGTATATAGACCATTTACGGCCCGCTTTCTACCGGCCCGTTATAGCCTATTGGAATTAAGCCTAGTAGCTTCGTCTAGGCCGTCTAATAGATTCCAGCCCGTTGTAACTTCCGGCCCATGTATGGCCCATGATGTCTTTCTGCCCATATGAGGCCCTTTGTAACTCTCGGCCCATTAAAGGCCCGAGATGCAGCTGGCCCATAATTGACAGTGTATCGCTTTATACCCATTAACGGCCCATTATTTTGTCGGCCGTTTCCAGCATGTGTTAACTTTCGGCCTTCTAAGGGCCCATTTATTCTTGGGCTCATTTCTACAATTCGGTTAGATACGGTCCGTTACTGGCCTATTCCGTTTGTGGGTCAAATACAGCCTGTGGTTACATTCAGCCCGTTTGTGGCCCGTTAACCCGTTGGACTGTTCTCATAGCGTTATCAAATATGACCTATTAACGGCCCGTTATGGTCCACGAATAGTACTACCCATGTTTGGCGAAATGATTATACGCTCCGTAGAAGGCCCATGGATCCTACGGCCCGTAGAAGACCAATGGATACTATGTCCCGTAGAAGGCCCATGGATCATACGGCCCATAGAAAGTCCATGGATCTTATGGCCTGTAAAAGGCCCATGGATCCTACGGCCCGTAGAAGGCCCACGGATCCTACGGCCCGTAGGAGGCCCATGGTTACAACAGTCCGTGTGTTGCCATGATTATTGTGGCCTAGTTAACAAAACTAGGTTATTGTGGCCACTAAAAAAACGCAGAAAAAGAACTACAGTGACTACAAGCAAACAACTAAACAAGACAATAAGGAAATAACTAAGAAAGCAACTAACGCTAGCCTATTATAGCTATTACACACATTACATCCACTGGGCATCAAAGTTCGCCACCAGTGCAAATATAGGGAACAAAGCAGCATATTACATACACTGGCCGTCAAAATTGGCCACCAGTATAAATAAACGCAGCAGCAAAACAAGTCCATAACTGAAACAACTTCAGAAGAGCTCAAGAAACGTTATCCTGGGTATCCACCATGCTGGCAATAAGCTTAGTAAGCTTATTAGCTTTGTGTTTTTTGGTGCTAAAATCCTCCAACGCTTGCTGTTGCACCAGGAAGTATGCATCTGAATGCTCCTGGGACTTCTGCAGTCCTTTTGCTTCTTGTCGCAGCACAGCTGATCGATATCTTTCAGCTTGTAGCTGAGACTCAAGAAACCGAACTGATTCAGATAGTGAGTTTGAATAGCTTGTGCAAGCGATAGTGGTCAGTAACTCGAACAGTAAACCTAGACAGGACTTTGGGGTTGCCTCACTGTCTTCAAGATAGTTTTCCTTAGCTGTTTTATCAGCTTAGTTGGAGACCAACAGGGATGTTTCACAATCCTGAACCTTAGCTGCATTACTTCCTTTATCATTACTTAATAAGGCACTCTTCCCCAATATTCTGTCAGCATTCTAAAAGGAGAAACAAGCAGACACATAACTGGTTTAGCATGTACTAGTATATGAAACTCATTTCGGTGAACCGGTTCATTAGTAAGGTGGACAAGATTAAACTACCAAGTCTTCTATTGCCGAGTAGTACATTATAAAAGCATCAAACAGACATATATCTATGTCATATGGTCACTGTATTGTCTTGCCAAATCAAAATAGAGACACGATTCAAATCATATCAGTTCAAGAGAAAGCAGCACTGAAAGAATACAAAGCGTGGGAAACTAAACGGTACAACAAGATTTCAGATGGGTACCACAGGTCTACTGTCACATCCCTAGTTCTGGTATGACCTAGACTAGTTAGTCATTTGTGCATCATGTTTAAATTCTATTTAAATTTGAAATGGGGATTTGTGAAACCCTCAGAAATCATTTCTGGAAATGACCCAGATAGAAAGTGCTCCAAAAAGGACCAAGAAAATGTTCATGTTGCTCTCTGAAAATATTGGTCAGAGGTAAAATTCAAACCAATAATTTTAGGAGCCCATAAATATTTATTTTGGCCTTTTGGAATTAATACAATAATTATTTGCCTTGGATATATATATATATATGTGATATATTTTATATATGTCCAAAAATTCTGATTTTTGCTGAGGGGCTTTGGAATAACCCCTTAGGTCCTTGCAAAAAATGTCAGAAGAAAATAAAATGATTTAGTATTTTACTAAATCAAAACAAATGCCAGAAAAATAGAAAACAGAAAACAAAAAGGAGAGAGAGAAAGGAACTTACCTGACTTACCTGGTGCCCCACCACGGCCCAGCAGAGGCCCAGCCAACTGGCCTCTGCCAGTCACCACCTACCTCCCGCCAAGAGGACAGCGCGCGCGTGGCCGCGGCGCGCGAGCACGCGCCCCGCCACCTCCCGCTTCCCGCCGCTGCCTCGACGCCCAGGACGTCGCCACGCACTCCCTGGTCCCTCTCGCTCACTCCCTCGAGCTCCTCCCCCTCCTCAGTTCTCTCTGTCGCACACACCCGAGCGCAGCCGACGCCACCGCTCGCCGTTGCCACGGCCACTGCCTCCCTCTAGTCCCTCCGTCGTGTCCACGCGCTCTGCCGCTGTGGGCTACGCCTCCTTGACAAGATGCACGGCGTCGGATGCCCTGGAACGCCGCCATCGCCATCGTCTTCCACCTCGGGCTCCGCCGTCCACCACCATCGATTCATCATCACCAGGCCTCCCCTGAGCCCGCCGTGCTGCTTTGCATAATCGCTGTGAGCATATCCATATTTCCCCTCTCTTCTCCCCCTTGTTCCCGCGTCGTAGCCGTGGTTTCCACCCCGGCCGAAGCCATCGCCGCCGCAGCCCCTCGCCGTCGTGGCCACAGCCGCCGCCACTCGTAGCCAAGCTCGCCGTTGCACTCAGTGCACTCTGGCGAGTCGAGCGGACCCGCTCGCAGCTCCTGTTGTGCCCCAAAACACCCCGTGCGCACCTGGCCGAACTTCGGCCACCGCACTCATCGTCGCCGGTGCCACTCCGGCCACTCCCCGGCCGCGCCACCACCACGGTTGGATGCGGACGAGCGTCCGCGTCTCGTGGTTGCACTCCGCGCGCCAAATGGCCCCCTGTAGGCAAAACCCGTAGCGCACCGCCGCGTTTGGACTCGCCGGCGGCTAAACGCCGGCGACCGCTGACCTTTGACTGGCATGGGTTGACCCCACTGCCCAGTTTGACCTCCCCCTCTCTCTCACTGACTTGCGGGCCCCGCCCAACTAATTACTCCAGTTAGCACTAATTAACTAGCTAGATTAGCTACTACAGTCACTGACTAGTGGGCCCTGCCCAGTTAGTTAGGACTAACTAACTTAGTTAGTTGACTGGGTCACTGACCAGTGGGACCCACTGGTCAGGTTTGACCTGGTCAACCCCGTTGACTCGCTTACGTCATGCTGACGTAGAGTTGACACAATAATTGATTTCTGGAATTATTTTAACTCAGGAAATTCTAGAATATTGCTTAAACTTCTAAAATTCATAGAAATTCAACCGTAGCAGAGAATGAAATAATTTATATATGAAAAATTATCAGAAAAATGCAAGGAATCCATTTATGCCAGTTACATTCATGAGAAACCAAATTATACATGCTGTATAAGTGAAAACATAATATGGGCATTTTAAATGCTTCATTTCGAATTGCATTTGAATCTTTGATTCAGATGGGCTTCAACCAACTTGGTAGTATCTTGCATTAGCCCAAACACTAGCATTTGCACATCTCATGTTCATGCATCATTTTGTTGCATTTGTTTGTGTGTTGATCGCCGGCACCGTTTCTTCTCGATAGGTTCCACTCCGGAAGGTGTTCCCGAGTACCTTTCAGAGGAGCAGTGCCCCTTCGTCGTTCTATCAGGCAAGCAACCCCCTTGAGCATTTCGATAAATCCCACTCTCTCACTCCTGCTCCTTATACTGCATTAGGACAACAACGATTCAAACTGCTACTTTCTGCTGCGGTAGTTGAACCCATTCCTCTGCATGACCTGTCATTGCCACAGTAAATAGTTGAAACCCACTAGCATGAGTAGGAGTTGCTTGAGCCTTGATGTGCCTACTCATCCATGCTTGTTTTCTTTATGCCAGCTATGCTTAGAATTGTGTCAGGTCTGATTCATCGGGAATGAATCGGAGTGGTGAACATGTCCTACCGATAAAGGCTAAGTGTGTGAACACGTTTTGGTAAAGGTAGCGATAAGAGGCCATGTAGGAGTACATGGTGGGTTGTCTCATTGAAACCGTCCCTAAGCACCGAGTTCTGTGTATGTTATCCAAGTCCAGTTACTACCACACATTGGGTTCCGGTTATCCGGCCCCTCTCGGCTTATTAATCCACTTGATCTCTGTCCAGGAGTTGCAACTAGTTTCTGGCGTTTGTAGGTAGTGCTACTTGTCTACCAGGTGGTGTCCGACGGGACGGGCTTGGGACAGACTAGGCACCGTGGCACGGTGTACCAAGTGGCACCCGGATGGTGGGCTTGGGAACCCTGCACACATCGTTTGGGGCCGTACTAGAGACTTCGGACGGAACTCCTTGCGGATGGAACTCGAATAGGCGATAAACCTGGACGAGAGACTTGTGTGGTTAGTCAGGTCATGGCCGACACCCTCGCCCGGCCTTCGCTTGAAGGTTGCCGAGGTACATGACGTGTACAGGGCGATAAGTGGCGAGAGCGTGTGTGAAGAAGTACACCCCTGCAGGGTTAACATTATCTATTCGAATAGCCGTTTTCCTCATATATGGAAACTTGGAGGACTTATGTAGTACATAGACAACTTGAAGTGGATACCCTAAAATCCGCAAGATAAGCGTGAGTGCTATGGATGGCCTTCTCGTAGGGAGACGGGAACGGATCCATAGTGGAGTATTGATATGGTGAATATGTGGACTCGTGTGCGTCTTCTCACCTCAAAGAAGTTTCTGATACTCATAGTATAGGTTAGCCATTGAGTCAAAGCTGGCTTGTTGCTGTTAAGACTCCACCACCCCCTTTGTTGATAATGTTGCATATGTAGATAGTTCTGATGTAAGACTTGCTGAGTACCTTCGTACTCACGTTTGCTTATTTATGTTTTGAAGTTGGTTACACTAGTGACTTCGACGAGTAGCTTGTATCCCAGCTACGATATTGTACCCTTGGGAGGGTCGTGTTTAGTCAGGCTTCTTAGTCTTTTCCTTTTGTAGTTGTCTGTACTCAGACATGTAATGCTTCCGTTGCTTGTATGCTCTGAATGATGGGTCATGAGACCCCTATTTGTATTGAATGCTATGTGGCTCTTCTAGGCCTTTATCTATACGAGTTTGAGTTATGTTGTGATGCCATGTTGTACAACACATACTTGCATGTTATGCGTATGTGTAACGTGTATTGTTATGTGTGGGATCCGACAATCTAGTTGTTTATCCCTGGTAGCCTCTCTTATGGGGAAATGTAGTCTTGTGCTTCCATGAGCCATAGTAGTCCGCTACAGCCCGGTTCACCGGAGTCCTGCTAGCCCAGCACTACTGCACCGGAACACTTGACTGGCCGGCATGTGATTCACTTCGTTCCTGTGTCTGTCCCTTCGGGGAAATGTCACGCGGTGACATCCGGATTCCTGCCTAGCCTGCTACAGCTCGGGTTCTCGGAGTCCTGTTAGCCCAGTGCTACAGCTCGGATTCATATGCTGTTGACCGACATGCTCAAGGTTGATTCGTGTATGCCTGTCCCTATAAGTTAGTGCCACTTTGGGTTCACGACTAGTCATGTCGGCCCGGGTTCTCTGTCATATGGATGCTAGCGACATTATCATATACGTGAGCCAAAAGGTGCAAATGGTCCCGGGCCAGGTAAGGTGGCACCCGTGGGAATACCGTGCGTGAGGCCGCAAAGTGATATGAAGTGTTACATGCTAGATCGGTGTGACTTAGGATCGGGGTCCAGACATCTACATGTACGACAACACTATTGGCCCTGTTATGATGCTAGTAATGTGCATGATATGAGAAGTCAACTATATACACAATTGAAGTTGAAATCAACAGAGCTATTTATAAGAGCAAACCTGTTAAAGAAACATGCGTAGACATACCTGTAGTGCCATTGGAGTTTCCATTAGATAGTTCAATTTAAAAATAAGTTTGTATGAGTAAATACAGTGATACAAGAGCAAAGCATTATGCACAATAGCAATGGAATCTTAAATGAGAACAGTTGTTCTTCAGGTTTAAGCACTTATTCTACATGAACAGAGTACAGTAATACGCAAGCATATAGTACTTGAAATAAAATGAGCTCATAGACCTTACCACATTCTTGGTTCGGGACCAATAAAGAACAAGGTGTTCCCAGTCATCGTCCAGTAAATGTGTCTCAGGAGAATGTAAGGGAATTTTATGAGTTTCTCTGCCAGTGAAGTACGTTTACTTCAGGCAATTTCGATACTGCCACCAAGCATTCTTGCAGATAGCAGAGGTATTAGCATAGGTTACCTCATCATGAGTTTCCAAATCGGTCCTTCTCTATAGAGAAAAATGGGAAAATTTGTTGTATTATAACCATCATGGAGGTAGAATGTATGGGACAAAGCAAAGTAATTGCCATGAACAACATTACGTACACATAACTCCTGGACAAACACCTGCAACTGACATTTTCCTTCATCTTCAGTATAATATTTCCATGATGGGAAGATACGCACATAGGATTTAACAACTTCAAATGCGATAGATGCTAAACTATGAATGGCTGATTGTGCTTCCTCCACAGGAATAAGTGTACTAACTGGTGGAGTTGGGGTTCGCCGTGGTAGTACTGGTGCTTTGGGAACTGGAGCTGCCTTACTAACTGCTCTTGTTTGGGAGCTCCGTGGTGGAGATGGTGCCGTGTCAACTGGAACTGGGTTACTATCTACTGGGGTTGGGGTTAGATAGGGTGAAGCTGGTTCTCTGTCCATCACAGTAGGGGTAAAATCTGCGAGAGTATGGGTTATGTGTGGTAGGGCTGGTTCTTGTGCATTTAGACCCGGGGTGCTATCTCCACCAAGAGGTAGCATTGTTTTATTTGAAGACCATGTTTTTACTCCGCTAGATACTGCCATCACCCGCTCCAATTCAAATGGCTGATAAACAGGAAACATAATTGAATGTACAGACATTGTATGAGAGACAGGTGAATAGATAATGTGGAAAAAAGAGGGCATTAAATATTAAAATGCATATTGTTTAACTAAAACGGAGAGCATGACATAATTTCACATATATGATGTCTATCTAAACTGGATGGCATAGCATAACATAATTCAAAGATATGATGACTAACTAAACAGGATTGCATGACATAATTCACATACATGTTATCTAAGTAACCAGGATCGCATGATTTAATTCACATATGTGATTTATATGCTAAGCGGAGGGCATTCGCATATATGATGTCTGAACTAAGAATGTGGTATTGAATATTGTGTATATGATGTTTAAACTATGCAATGCAAGACACCATATGCATGATATGAGCAGTAGAACCGTGCCAAGTTAGAGCATACACCTCGGTGGGGGAATAGGACTAGTCATCTGTCTCTAAATCCATCTTTGAGGAGCTATTGGGACCCAACAAGAGATCTTCTATGACAGGTAGCACTGTCTGCTCTGAAGGCCTTGTTTTCACTCTAGATTTTTCCATCACCCACTCAAATGGCTGATTCACAGGAAGAGTAGTTTAATGTACAAACATTGTCGACAAATGGAAATTTAATGAAGAAAAGGATGGGCTAGATATCATTCAAATATATGATGCTTGGTTCAACAGGATGGCATTGCACATTCCGACATATATTATGGCTGGCTAAAAGACATGAGACTGCATAATTCCCTTATATGATATTGAAACTAAACAGGTGGCATTACAAAACATGTCTAAACTAAGAATATGACATATATGATGTCAAAAGTAGGCATTACAAGGCAACATATGCATGATATGACTAACATCATCATGCCAAGTTAGAGCAAACACCTTGGGGGGTAAATAGGAGTGGTCAGCTGCATCTGAATCCGCCTCAGAAAAAATATCTTCCTCTGGATTACAATGTGGAGAGGGGGGGAGGATTTGCCATTGAACCCACCATGGAGCGATGTTTGCATGACATTATATTGCCGCACAAAACTCTTCTCTTTTTCTCTACATGTTCAGCATGACTGTGTACAATATCTGACATGCATAAAAAAAAAATATAGTGAGATTATGTAAGGAGAGCATGCAGAAATCTAGAGTAATGGTAACAACCAGTGGACAGATCCAAAAATAATGATAGCAGGCTGATGATGGCTTTAATTTAATAAAAAACGGATGATGATTGCTTTACTATTTGTTTCCCACCCAAGATGAATAACATAGGCATATCTTAGGTGAACTAGATATTAGACAGAGATACTATTCATTGCTGCCTCGATATGTGCCCCACAACTAATTTAGAACTCAAGTTTGAACATCAATTTGGACCTGAGTTGGAGTCGAAGAGGTGAATAGGACAATAAAGTAGCAGGTAATATTAAGCAATGCATAACATAAGCAGAAACAAAAGAGTGTGACCTCTCTTTGGACCCGTGTACTCCTCAGGTTCATCTACTGAGTCGATGATGGTGATGCCATTGTGGTGGGTGCCGGTGGTAGGGAAGGAGATCTGAGGCGACGAAAGACAGTCAGGAGTCGTGATGTCTTGTTTGGTGGATGCTTCTATCGATGGAGCAGCTCAGGTGAGGTGGACGACGTCGCTGCAGGAGCAGGACAAACCACACAAAGTTTTCTTCAACACCTACCTGTAACTGAAGTAATTCTGTAAGGGCTCATTTGGCTTGCATGATTCCAAAAACGTAGGGATAGGAGGAAAAACACCAGAATAGGATAGGAATGCACATGGGAAACGGAGCATTTGTGAACACAGGATTTCTGTCAACTTGGGTGTTTGGTTCACAGGAAAAGGAGGAGCAGAGGAATGCAAAGAAACATGGCCAAAATAAAGTGAAACCATATGAAAGCATGTACATTTAGAATGTTATTCTGCCACCAATGCACTTGGTCTTGTTTTCATTCATAGGATTTTGAAAGGTAGGTCTGGGTGGATGTTTTGCTCCATTCCTTTCAGCAAAATGCATGAATAATTGAATAGTAGAGTGCCACAGGAAAATTTCCTATTGCCATGTTTTTCCGTTGAACCACAATAGTCCTAATGGATCGACATGAATGTAGAGTAATAAGTGATGCGACAAGTCTACAACCTCTTTGCCATAGCCGTGTCGACCTCAGGATCATTGGGTTGGTCACTGAAGAAATTGAGGCAGAGGTGGCTGTCGGAGGTGTGGAGGAAGATCTGAGGAATCTGTAGACGGCGTCCAGGGCACTGCTCTGTTGTGATGGATCGTTCCATCCTTGGAGCAGCTCCGGTTATCCGTAAGACGTCAATGCTAAAGTAGCACAAGACATACATCGTTAATCTCAAGTGGGATTCTAATAGCATCTCCAATAGATGATGTAAAATGCATTGCCAAAAAGTGATAGATGTAAAATTTACATCACCAAAAACCACCTGACTACAACAGATGAGGTCAAAACTGTTGAATCTAAACTTAACTGTTGAAACTGAAATTTACTATGGAATCTGAATGTTACTGCCGAAACTGAACGCAATGGTAGCAGAGAGGCACTTCACATGGGATAGTTTAGGGAGGGCCTGCAGTTCATCTTCAACCTGCACCCCCCTGAGCCGCCAGCCACCACCGGCCGAACCCCGTGCCTCCTCGCCACCCGAAACAACTCCCTACCGCCACCTCACCGCCCCGAAACAACTCCCCACCGCTGGTCCGCCGCCGCCTCGCTGCCCCGAAACAACTCCCCACCGTCGGTCCGCCGCCGCCCCGGCCAGCAGCAGCACGAGCGAGCGAGCGAGCAAGATCTGGAGCAGCAGCAGCGCGAGCAAGCGAGCGAGACCCCGGGAAGCAGCAGCAGTGAGCGCTGAAGCAGCAGCAACTGGGCGAGCGAGCGAGCAAGAGCCGGAGCAGTGCGAGCGACCAAGCGACAGCCATAGCAGCATCTGCAGATCCGGCTGGTATGGACGCCGCCGCTGAAGGGGCCTCGCACTAGGGAGAGCCGCCGTGGAGATGTCGCCCGTGGCGCCGGCTTTGAGGTAGCCGCTCCATGGGGGTACAGGATGGAGCACCGTCGACGCCGGGAGGTCAAGTTAAGGAGAAGGTGCGATGCAATGAGTGTACAACCTCTTTGGTGGCGTCGAGTAGGCCTCGGCTTCGTCCGAGGACTCGGTGATGATGCTGCAGTTCTGGTGGAGCAGGTTAAGGTGGCGCTGTGGGGATGGAGCAGCCGCGATAGACGAGGCGATCGCCAGAGCAGCTCCTTGGAGGTGGAGGATGGGGCGGCTAAAACAGCGGGACGACGAGATGGATGACGGATCCTCATCCGGGGAGGTGGATGAGAGACGTCGAGCTGTTGCGGTGGAGGACGTCGGCGGGGAAGAGGCTCCGGCTGGGCAGAGGTGTGGTGGCAGATGGAGGAGGGTGAGGTTTCGCGGCTGGAGCGGAGAGGTTATAGCGGCCTGGGCTTTCGAATGGCGAAAAGGAGGCGATGGGAGGGGGGCCATGACTTAGGTACGCGCTTGTCCAAAATGTAGGGTGTAGCGATCCGACCTCAGATGGTCGATCTCTGAGTATAAGTGTCATCCCTCGATCGCTAATGCTGACACACACAGTACTTGAAGGTTTTATAATAGAGTGGCAATCACACACTTATTACATCGACTGTCTCAAAAGAGAACTTATTACAATAAATATGGCTTAAGGCCATCTAAATAAGATAATAGCGGAAGGCTTGGAAGATAAAGTGAGTCCATCAACTCCAACAACATAGCTAAGTGCATGACAAATGACCTAGCGCACCTTACTCTTAGTCTAGAAAGTCTGCAACATGATATGTTATAGCCCGAACGGGTCAGCACATGGAATATGCTGGCAACATAAGACAGTAGAGCAGTGAACAAGTAAATGCTATCAATACATGTATATATGGTTGGTGGAGGCTCTATGGTTATAATATTTTTGCGAAAAGCCAATTTTTCCCTACATCAAAGGAATATATTTTATTTAAGTATCATGGTAGTTGAAAACATTGAGAATGGTAAATCCCCATCTCAATCCCAATTAAAAGTAATTAAGATCCCAACAAATTTATTTGAGTGATGAGATCAACATGATAATTCAAGAACGAGATACTCAAGATGTCCATAACCGGGGACACGGCTAACCATGATTAGTTTATACACTCTACAGAGGTCTACGCACTTTTCCCCACAAGACTCGGTCTCCTCCGTTGGGTTTTTTCGCACTACATGGTGTTTGAGAAACGGATGACGGAGACACAGTCTTTGAGGAACATTAACTCTTTACTCTGGGTGGACAGTTACACCTAATTTCCCCTACATCTTCTAGCCCACCACTGAACGAGGTTATGTAACATACTCAACTATGCTAGAGCCCATAATAGCTTGTGGCTGCACACGGAAGTTTCTAGCATGAATAATCTTATGATCCCTTTGAGCGTGGGTGGCGAACCAAAAAGGATAGCACTGGTATATCCCCAGGTGCCCGCAACCAATCCACCCAGATGTGTATTTAAGTAGCCACCTTAAGTTAACCATTAATTTAACAATCTCACATCTGTCGTGGCTACACTCAAACCCAATCCACGTCTACGAGCATGGCATGGCAATATAAGCATAGCGTAGAAGTATCTCCCAAGGGTTTGATAATAAAAAGGACAATAGGTTCTACCTCATCAACTACTTCCCAAACCCACATGTTAAAAGATCCTACTCATGCAGTGTTTGAGGATTGTAGCTAATGCATAAAAACTGGGTAATAAAGGGGTATGATCAATGTGTTACTTGCCTTGCTGATGATCCGCAAAACCTAGAGACTCGTAGTAGCACGTTGCGCGCTCCGTGAATTCTATCACAAACAAACAATAGAATACATAAGCACTCAAGCATAGATGCAAATGTAAAACTTCAAATAGGACGATCCAATCTGAAAGTTCAACTGAAGAGGTTCGATTTGCAAAAAGAATCAATCAAAACGGAGCTACCGAACTGAAACTACGATCAAAAGAACTTCGAATTCAAATCTGCTTGAAACCAAATTTTAAATTGTCAAAACCATGTTCAAGTTGATTAAACATAAAGAGGGGCTCAAGACAAAGATTTTTGCGTTGGTTTCACTGGATTTGGACAAACAGTTAAGAAACGACGAGGGTTTAAAGATCAGGGGCTGATCTGTGATAGAAGTAATCACGGATAGGTCCCTGGCAGAAAAGAAAAATAAAAAGAAAATCTATCGGACGAGCGTCCGCTAACAGGAGCGAACGAAGGAAAGCATTCGTTAAGAACGAACTAACGAGCGAACGCTCGCTAAATAACTTAACCGAAGAAAAATCGAATCAATCTAAAATAAATAAATAAACCGATCTAGGGTTTTTAAGAAAACCAGTGGTTTTTACCTAAAAACCGAAAAAAACGGCGGCGGCGGATCCGTGCGGCGGCGGGATTTCTGGTGAGGCGGGGCGGCGTACGGCGAGGTGGCGGGCTCCGTGGCGGCGGTGAGGCGGCGTGGGTGGCGAAGCAGCGCGGCAACGGCGTCACAGTTCTGTGGCGGGGTGCGGC
>NC_041384.1:443136152-443183164 GCF_002162155.2 Triticum dicoccoides
GGGCGGCATTGACTTGGGTGAGGGGCCTCGGGAGGCGTGTCCACCTCGTTCACGGCCGACGGCGGCGGGCGGATCCTACTCGGGGAGGCGGTGGTGGCGATTAGGCCGGCCTCGCTCGGCTGGGCCGTTGGCCTAGTCTAATTCAAATAAAATAGCAATACAATCCAAATAAAATTATTATTTTATTTTAATATTTTTCCTCCAATATTTCTTTTGTTTTTGGAGAAGTCATATTATGTCCTCTCATTTATTTTTATATTGGAAATATTTCAGAGAGAAAAATAATTAAAACCAAAATGATCCTATTTTTGATATTTGTGAAAATTCAAATATGAAAATAATAAAAACCCCAACTCTCTCTATGGGTCCTTGAGTTGCTTAGAATTTCTAGGATCAAAACCAAAATGCAAATAAAATATGATATGCATATGATGTCCTATGTATAACATTCCAAATTGAAAATTTGGGATGTTACATAGGTTGTGTTACAAAAGTACCCCCACCGATTTGAACTAGCAGCCCTTTCGGCTCAGGGTTAGAAGGGGGATTTCGTGTGTCGGGATTTGGCAGCTGGAGGAGTTTTCGCGCGCGTTGTAATTTCGGGATCGCAGGGTTGTGAAGCGCTAGTTTTGGGAGCACGATATCAGAATTTTCGTGATATAACAAGGCGCGGGTGGAATTTTAGGGACAAGCCTAACGTGTAATATTGTACTTGTACGTACCAAATCAATTCACACTTCCCTCAATGAAAAAACGAAAAAAATAAAACTATTCACACCACACAAAGAGAGAGTCTTGTCCCATTTTACTATACAAATGCTATTCAAAGCTACACAAAGAGAGAGTATGAATCCATGTTATGTCCAATTAAATTTTTCCGCTGGCTGTATAATGCATGTAACCTACTCGTACCAACATTTTAGTGCATTCCAAATGTTTATACAACCCCTGCAATTCGAACTGAATTTGAATTCGTTTCTCTATTTCAATAAGAATCTACAATCATGATTGTTGCCAACTTCAACCATCATTCGTGTATTACCTTAACACCACACCACATGATTACTATAGATATAGATATGAACTATGTGTACTACATGAACTTGAATTCAATTTTTTGAATACTGTTGATGTTGATTCCAAATAATGGTACATTTGATGTACTAACTATATATTCATAATCTAAACCATGTTCCATACGTACACCGTGTTTATCACACAAAGTATAGTGCCCCGCCCCCTACATTGTGACAAGTATTTAGCCCTGAGCTCCAAAAGCCACACACTAGCCCAAATTATAATCAATGTTCTATATATTATATGTAGTACTAGCAAGATGCCCAAGCGTTCCACGGAACATCAGCACGATCAAGGGGAGGCCCTATTTGCAAATATGGAGAGGGGTGTGGGTATCTTTTTTTCAAAATTGCCATAGTTTCCTTCCTATCCATCAGATATAAATCGGACGACCTATATTGCAGGATGGCAGGCACACCATCATCGACAACTCTGTTTTTTATAAGAGTAGAAATAAAATATATTATATGTAGTATAACATGTTCATAACCACACCATGTGTATCACCGTTGTATATATTAACGCATGCGTCGGTTTAAAACACTATGATAAATTCTTCAAATATCCGAATTTGCTTTTTATAATGAATTATGATCTCTATTCATCTTTTACACCCACACAATCCTCTTATCTTTGTAGCTAGCTCTAACTTTCTCTCATGCATGCACATGGCCGCATCCCTCTCACCCTCCCTCAGCATTCTCTAGCTCCATCGCGCAAATTCGTCTTTTCACTTTAGGTCGTTCACCCACGGTGTGTGTCGATATGCCTCTCTAGCTAGGTGTGCCTACCACAAACATAAGCTTCCCCTATTCTCTTCTCATCGTCCATGCCTCACTCCCACCACTCTTTTCATCGATCTCGTACTCGCACACTCCTTCCCCCTCGATATAGTATGCCTCTCCCACCACCTCTTAGATGCATCCCTCTCTCTCTATCCTTCTCCCCTGGCCTTATTTGCTTCTAACACATACATGCATGTATACCGATCGATCTCCCTACATATACCATGGTCGACTTTAACTATCCCCCCCACTCATCGATCGACGTACCTCACTAGTTATGTCTCTCCTTTCTCTGATAGAGGACGATTGATCTTCCTATGTAGTTATGTCTACTTACCACAGCCATATCGCCCCCCTCATCATTCGTACATGCCTCTTGACCCGTCTCTCAGATGCACGTGCACAGACAGGCATCCATCCCCTCTCTTATTGATATTGCAGGCGTGCCCTCTGTTTGTCTAGCAAGCCTCTCCCACCATTTGTTAGAAGCAACTCCACTATCACCCCCTCCAACACTCTAGCTCTGTCTCTCTCCCAAACTTATTCCTCTCCTACACATATGCATGGATGCCGATCGATCTCCCTTAATACATAAGGTAGTCCTATCTCCTTCTCCACACATATACCAGCCATTATACCTCTATAGTTAATAAGGCCTCCCCCACCACACACCGATAGTCGAGCGCTGTAGGTAGGTATCCATGCCACAGAGACAAACTGCACCTGTCCCCTCTCACGTTCCAGTAGGCCAGCCACCCTATATCTTTGATGTGGGCACACACACAAATTTGATGGCACTCTTTATCGAATGCGCGCGCGCACACACACATCACCCCTCTTCGATTCTATGGATACCTCAAGCCAATGATACCCCCACTCTCTTATCGTGATCGCCCCCTATATATATGATATATCGAGGACTCTATTTTCACACACATTGCATATGTCAAATTTTTTGATTGACACCCCCCAAAACACTCACGAACCCACACACTATATCTCTCTACAATCTCTCTCACACAACCCCACGTAGGTGGTGTACGTACACAAAGAGAATAGGTGCACGTACTCACGCTTCGTGCCCAGCCACACTCGCGCGGGAACACGGTGGAGCTCATTTCTGTACGAAATGGTAGCCCACGTGCTAATTTGAATGCGTGTAGCGGTTGTTTACCTACGGAGGTCGTGTACCACGCGTGCACGAAACAAAGTTCAACTTGATGTGTTGGCGCGTTATTTTTAAATAAAGTTATATCCCCAATGGCATGTACAAAAAATATAAAATGTTTTTATGGAGAAAAAGGTAGTCCGCTCCACTATATACAATGGAGCCTGCCTGCCTGGGTTTGTCTCTCTTCAAAGTATCTCACACAGGGCGCCGGTGGCCTCTCTCTCTCACCGTTGGTCACTGATCCGGCCGCATCCCGTCCGCCGATGGAAAGGGCGGATGTGCATACTTTCTCCGTTCGATGGCGTTGAGGCAACACGTCCCGATCTACGGTACCCTCCGTTCTCTCTCACCAAGCTCCGGCGCGGTAGGGTCTATGCCACATGCTCGCTGTTGCAGTATGGGCAGATCCTGCCCGCCGCCGCTCACCTAGTTACATCCCGATGACCCCCAGGTATCCCCTCCGGCCTTGCTCCACTACCCGTCTTCCCACGTTGCTGCATGTGGAAATCTTGCATGTGGATCTAACATAGTTCTTTGCCCAAAACATAGCTCGTCCGGTGTACTTTCCATATTGCAATCTCGTCCTCACACCATTTTAGACAAACACAACCGGGTTGTTATCTTCCCTTAGGACATGGAATATGCTTCTTTTTTGTCGTTGCATGTGTCATCAACTGTTATTGGCCAGTAATTATTTCCTTTCTACCTCCTTTTTTGCAAACAGGGCTATCCATTTCACATGCCTTGTTGATGAGCGGAATTTTGCATGCTCCAGACAGCTAATTTTTTCCCAACATGCCTTGTTGATTTAGACAGAGCTGGGGGGACGTTGCTGCCAATGAAAGCATGGATCAATTTTAATTTAACACCTTCTCACAACTTTTTCCTCAGTTGTGATGTAAATTTGCTCTGATATGCTAATCTTTGAGATGCATTAGCAAGGAAGTTAGTTTTTTGTTGTTTTTTCCGAAAGAGCATCGATGGCAAGACACATGAAACAAAAGCTGAAAGCTCACAGCATTGTACAATTTCATGTCACCGGAAAATTATTTGTATAGTACGTCAATTATGTAAACAAATGTTGGAATCTTGATAGCATTGCCAGAAGCCTCTTCAGCATCCGGGTCCATGTTCCATGCACGAAATTATACTTCCTCCATTCCTAAATATTTATATTTTTTACAAATTTCAAATGGACATATTTTAGAGTGTAGATTCACTCAGTTTGCTTCGTATGTAGTCACTCGTTGAAATCTCAAGAAAGACAAATACTCCGTAGTATATTTAAGAATGGATGGAGTAGTGCACAACCGCATGGGAGACTCAGCCCGGTTGTTGCGTCGCACTAATAGTGAGCATTAATGAGTGATAACCCACAAGTATAGGGGATCGCAACCGTTTTCGAGGGTAGAGTATTCAACCCAAATTTATTGATTCGACAGAATGGGAGCCAAAGAATATTCTCAAGTATTAGCAGCTGAGTTGTCAATTCAACCACACCTGGAAACTTAATACCTGCAGCAAGTGTTTAGTAGCAAAGTAATATGATAGTAGTGGTAACGGTAGCAAAAGGTAATGGTAGCAAAAGTAATATTTTTGGTATTTTGTAGTGATGATAACAATAGCAACGGAAAGGTAAATAAGGGAAGAACAATATGTAAAAAGCTCGTAGGCATTGGATCGGTGATGGAGAATTATGCTGGATGTGGTTCATCATGTAATAGTCATAACCTAAGGTGACAGAGAACTAGCTCCAATTCATCAATGTAATGTAGGCATGTATTCCGAATATAGTCATACATGCTTATGGAAAAGAACTTGCATGACATCTTTTGTCCTACCCTCCCGTGGCAGGGGGGGTCCTAGAGGAAACTAAGGGATATTAAGGTCTCCTTTTAATAGAGTACCGGACCAAAGCATTAACACATAGTGAATACATGAACTCCTCAAACTACAGTCATCACCAGTAATGGTCCCGATTATTGTCACTTCAGGGTTGCCGGATCATAACACATAGTAGGTGACTATAGACATGCAAGATAGGATCAAGAACTCACATATATTCATGAAAACATAATAGGTTCAGATCAGAAATCATGGCACTCGGGCCCTAGTGACAAGCATTAAGCATAGCAAAGTCATAGCAACATCAATCTCAGAACATAGTGGATACTAGGGATCAAACCATAACAAAACTAACTCGATTACATGATAAATCTCATCCAACCCATCACCGTCCAGTAAGCGTACGATGGAATTACTCATGCACGGCAGTGAGCATCATGAAATTGGTGATGGAGGATGGTTGATGATGACGACGGCGACGGATTCCCCTCTCCGGAGCCCCGAACGGACTCCAGATCAGCCCTCCCGAGAGAGTTTTGGGCTTGGTGGAGGCTCCGTATTGTAAATCGCGATGAATCCTTCTCCCTTATTTTTTCTCCCCAAACACGAATATATGGAGTTGGAGTTGAGGTCGGTGGAGCTCCAGGGGGCCCACGAGGCAGGGGGCGCGCCCAGGGGGGCAGGCACGCCCCACCCTCGTGGCTAGGGTGTGGGCCTCCTGCCCTTGATTCTTTGCCAGTATTTTTTTATTATTTCCAAAAATAATCTCCGTGAAGTTTCAGGTCATTCCGAGAACTTTTGTTTCTGCACATAAATAAAACCATGGCAATTCTGCTGAAAACAGCGTCAGTCCAGGTTAGTTGCATTCAAATCATGCAAGTTAGAGTCCAAAACAAGGGCAAAAGTGTTCGGAAAAGTAGATACGACGGAGACGTATCAACTCCCCCAAGCTTAAACCTTTGCTTGTCCTCAAGCAATTCAGTTGACAAACTGAAAGTGATAAATACAAACTTTTACAAACTCTGTTTGCTCTTGTTGTTGTAAATATGTAAAGCTAACATTCAAGTTTTCAGCAAAGATTATGAACTAACCATTGATATGTCTCCATCGTATCTACTTTTCCAAACACTTTTGCCCTTGTTTTGGACTCTAACTTGCATGGTTTGAATGGAACTAAACTGGATTGACGTTGTTTTCAGCAGAATTACCATGGTGTTATTTATGTGCAGGAGCAAACGTTCTCGGAATGACCTGAAACTTCACGGAGCCACTTTTCAGAAAATAAGAAAAATACTTGCCAAAGATGAAGGCCAGGGGGCCCACCGTCTCTCCACGAGGGTGGGGGGTGCGCCTGCCCCGCTAGGGCGCGCCCCTACCTCGTGGGCCCCCTGTTGCCTCTCCGACTCCAACTCCACCTCCATATATTGAGTTTCGGGGAGAAAAAAATCAGAGAGAAGAAATCATCGCGTTTTACGATATGGAGCCGCCGCCATGCCCTAAAACCTCTCGGGAGGGCTGATCTGGAGTCTGTTCGGGGCTCCGGAGAGGGGTATCCGTCGCCATCGTCATCATCAACCATCCTCCATCACCAATTTCATGATGCTCACCGCTGTGCGTGAGTAATTCCATCGTAGGCTTGCTGGACGGTGATGGGTTGGATGAGATCTATCATGTAATCGAGTTGGTTTTGTTAGGGTTTGATCCCTAGTGTCCACTATGTTCTGAGATTGATGTTGCTATGACTTTGCTATGCTTAATGCTTGTCACTAGGGCCCGAGTGCCATGATTTCAGATCTGAATCTATTATGTTTTCATCAATATATGAGAGTTCTTGATCCTATCTTGCAAGTCTATTGTCAGCTATTATGTGTTATGATCCGTTAACCCCGAAGTGACAATAACCGGGATACTTACCAGTGATGACCGTAGTTTGAGGAGTTCATGTATTCACTATGTGTTAATGCTTTGTTCTGGTTCTCTATTAAAACGAGGCCTTAATATCCCTTAGTTTCCGTAAGGACTCCGCTGCCACGGGAGGGTAGGACAAAAAATGTCATGCAAGTTCTTTTCCATAAGCACGTATGACTATGTTCGGAATACATGCCTACATTATATCAATGAACTGGAGCTAGTTCTGTGTCACCCTAGGTTATGACTGTTACATGATGAACCGCATCCGGCATAATTCTCCATCACCGATCCATTGCCTATGAGCTTTCCATATATTGTTCTTCGCTTATTTACTTTTCCGTTGCTATTGCTATCATCACTGCAAAATACCAACAACATTACTTTTACTACTATTACCTTTTGCTACCGTTATCACTACTATCATATTACTTTGCTACTAAACACTTTGCTGCAGATATTAAGTTTACAGGTGTGGTTGAATTGACAACTCAGCTGCTAATACTTGAGAATATTCTTTGGCTCCCCTTGTGTCGAATCAATAAATTTGGGTTGAATACTCTAACCTCGAAAACGGTTGCGATCCCCTATACTTATGGGTTATCAAGACTATTTTCTGGCGCCGTTGCCGGGGAGCATAGCTCTATTCTTTGAGTCACTTGGGATATATATCTTCTTATCATTATGAAGAACTTGAGAGATCCGAAATCCAAGATCTATCCCTCAACTACGAGGGAGGTAAGGAACTGCCATCTAGCTCTGCACTTGATTCACCTTCTGTTATGAGTAAGCTTGCGACACCTACACCTGCTTCTACCATTCGTTCTGATATGTCACATGTTATTGATGATGCCACTTCTGCTATGCAAGTTACTTATGATGAAACTACTACTATGCTTGATACTACTGTGCCACTTAGTGATTTTCTTGATGAACAACTTGCTAGAGCTAGAGAGATTGAAAATATTGAATCTGATGATATTGATGAAAGTGATGATGAAGAATCACTTTTTATTCCTAAGGGTTATGTTTTTTATAAAGAAGCTTCTTTAGCTTGCAAAGATAGTTATGAACTTAAGAGGTTATTAGCTAAATGGAGTAAGCAATCTCTAAATGCGAGAATGAAACCTGACCCTGCTTTTGCTACTTCACCTATCTTTGTTACTGATAAGGATTATGAATTCTCTATTGATCCTGATATAATTACTTTGGTTGAATCTGATCCTTTTCATGGTTATGAATCTGAAACTGGTGTGGCACATCTTACTAAATTGAATGATATAGCCACCCTGTTCACCAAATATGAGAGAACTTGCTACTTTTATATCCTTAAAATATTTCCGTTCTCATTAAAGGGTGATGCTAAGATATGGTTTAATTCTCCTGATCCTAGTTGTGTGCGTAGTCCCCAGGATATGATTTATTACTTCTCTGCTAAATATTTCTCTGCTCATAAGAAACAAGCTACTTTAAGGGATATATATATATATATATATATATATATAATTTTGTGCAAATTGAAGAAGAGAGTCTCCCACAAGATTGGGGGAGGATTCTCCAATTACTTAATGCTTTGGCTGATCATCCTATTAAGAAAAATGAAATACTTGATATCTTGTATAATGGACTAACCGATGCCTCCAGAGACTACCTGGATAGTTGTGATGGTTTTGTTTTCAGGGAAAGAACACCGGATGAAGCTGAAATTCTATTGAATAATATGTTGACAAATGAAAATAATTGGACACTTCCTGAGCCAGCTCCTGAGCCTATTTCTAAACCAACTCCGAAGAAGAGGGGTATTCTATTTCTCAGTCCCGAAGATATGCAAGAGGCAAAGAAATCTATGAAAGAAAAAGGTATTAAAGCTGAAGATGTTAAGAATTTACCTCCTATTGAAGAAATACATGGTCTTAATTTTCCGCCTGTTGAAGAAACATATAGTCTTAATCCATTACCTATTGAAGAAACTCATGGTCTTGATAACCCGACACAGGTAGTAAAGGTAAATTCTCTCTATAGATATGATAAAGTTGTAATTCCATTTACTAAATTTGCTAGCCCATGCTTAGATGAGTTTGATAAATTTATGGCTGAGCAAGAAGATTTTAATGCTTATTTTGGTAGACAATTGAAATACAATTCAAATATGCTTGAACACTAGGGTGATTATATGGCTAATGTTAAAGGTGAACTTAAACTTATTAGTAAACATGCTTCTATGGTTACCGCTCAAGTAGAACAAGTACTTAAAGCTCAAAATGATTTGCTCAATGAATTGAATAATAAGAATAATGATAATGCTGTAAGAGTTATGACTAGAGGTGGTAGAGCGACTCAGGAACCTTTGTATCCTGAAGGCCATCCTAAAAGAATTGAGCAAGATTCTCAAAGAAATAATATAGATGCACCTAGTTCTTCTAAAAAGAAGAAAAAGAAAAATGATAGGACCTTGCATGCTTCTAGTGATCCTATTGTTGAAACACCTGAGAATCCAACTGATATTTCTATTTCTGATGCTGAAACACAATCTGGTAATGAACCTGAAACTAATGATAATATTCACGATGATGCTCAACCTAGTAATGATAATGGTATAGAAATTGAACCTACTGTTGATCTTGATAACCCACAATCAAAGAATCAATGTTATGATAAAAAGACTTTGTTGCTAGGAAACATGGTAAAGAAAGAGAGCCTTGGGTTCAGAAACCCATGCCCTTTCCTCCCAAACCATCCAAGAAAAAGGATGATGAGGATTTTGAGCGCTTTGCTGAAATGATTAAACCTATCTTTTTGCGTATGCGATTAACTGATATGCTCAAAACCAACCCTTATGATAAGCACATGAAAGATATTATTACAAATAAAAGAAAGATACCGGAAGCTGAAATTTCCACCATGCTTGCTAATTATACTTTTAAGGGTGGAATACCAAAAAACTTGGAGATCCAGGAGTACCCACTATACCATGCTCCATTAAAAGAAATTATGTTAAAACTGCTTTATGTAATCTTGGAGCCGGTGTTAGTGTTATGCCTCTCTCTTCATATCATAGACTTGATTTGAATAAGTTGACACCTACTGAGATATCTTTGCAAATGGCTGATAAATCAACTACTATACCTGTCGGTATTTGTGAGGATGTGCCTGTTGTGGTTGCAAACGTTACTATTTGAACGGACTTTGTTATTCTTGATATTCCCGAGTACGATAGTATGTCTATTATTCTTGGAAGACCCTTTTTGAATACTGCAGGGGCTGTTATTGATTGCACTCAAGGCAATGTCACTTTTCATGTTAATGGTAATGAGCACATGGTACACTTTCCGAGGAAACAACCTCAAGTTCATAGTATCAACTCTATTGGAAAAATTCCATCGATTATATTTGTAGGTTTTGAATTTCCTCTTCCTACTGTCAAGAATTATGATATTCTTATTATTAGGGATGTGCATATCCCCGTTGAGGTAACATAGTGTTATTCGAAATTTCTCCGGTTCCACGTTATTCGGAATGAGTTCGTTAACAAGACTTGATCAACCTTGTTAGTGGATTCCTTTTGATGATCATGAGATGGATGAAAGTAGAAGGCACAACCTTCTGTACCCCACTTTTACTTTCTGTTATTTATATTAAATAAAATAAAAACAAATATTTTTCTGTCTGTTATCTGATTATCCGTGCAATATAAAAATACCTCGAAAATAAAAGTTCTCCAAATGCCCTGAAATTTAAATATGATTTTTCTAGAATATTTGAGGATTTATGGAACTGAGAACACACCAGGGGGGCCAACCACCTATCCACGAGGGTGGAGGGCGCACCCCCTGCCTCGTGGGCCCATGGTGGACCTCCTCCACTTATCCTTTCACCCATACACTCCTTCTTCCTCCCCCAAACATGAATATCCAGCTCAAACACGAGTCCAAGCTCATTTTGCTACCATTTTCGATCTCCTTGCTCAAAGCACCTCTCACAAAACTGCTTGGGGAGATTGTTCCTTGGTATGTGACTCCTCCATTGGTCCAATTAGTTTTTGTTCTAGTGCTTTATTCATTGCAAATTTTTGCTACTTAGGTGACCCTGTTCTTGAGCTTGCATGTCAAATTTATGTGGTCAAAAGTAGTTTTGATGCATGATATAGGCCCTAGCCACTTGTAGGAGTAGTTGCTATCAATATTATTGAGTTTGGTTTACTTTTATTTTGAAGTTACTAAAAATTTCAGAATTTTTCAGAAAATGATGAGGAGACTTTTGTGGGGCTCATCGAGCCAAAGCTCGAAGGAGAAGGCACCGAAGCCTAAGTATAATTTACCTCGCACCGCGGAGATTCGGGCGTGTGAATGGCCTTCCGAGGATTTCTTGAGCGCAACCGGGATTTATGAAGATTTTCATGAATTGGCTAAGAATGCAGGCCTTACCGCTTTCCTCCACGACCAATGCGATCAGTATCTCTTACTCACATATATCTTTGTGCAAAACTTTCATTTTCATTCTAGGAGCTCACCACCTACGGTGGAGTTTTATTTATATGATGAGCATAAGGAGATGTCACTTTATGAGTTTTGTTAGGTTTGTTTAGTCCCTTTTGAGGGCAAGACATAAGAACCACATCACGATGAAGTGGAGGGGTTTATTGGTACTATCACTATAGGGGAAACAAGGAAGGTTTCCAATGCACGAATCACTAGCATACATTTTCCCGTTTTATGTTATTTTGCATTATTTGCTAGTCGTTGTTTAATTGGTCGCGGAAACTGTGGAAACCTTAGTATCCCTGATATTATTATTTTGCTCCGCGGTTTATACGGTGATAACTCTATTAGTATGGGCGGCATTATTGCCAAACGGTTAAGTCTGAACCGTACAAAGGGCCCCATCTTTGGAGGCATCTATGCTTCACGCCTCGCTGCACATTTTAACATACCTATTAGGCATTATGAGAAGGAAGAAAAATTGCTGCCTCGTGTCTATCTAGATTATAAAAGTATGGTGGCCCATGATTTTATTGTTAAGAATAGGGAAGGAGAGCTTAAATATCAATTGTTCTTTAATAAACATCATCCTGAGACTATTACCCTGCCTGCTCCTTCTTTGTTTGATTTATCTGTAGGCACGTACCTTGTTCTGTTGAAGGCTATTCACGCCTACCGGAACCCTGCACCAGCCGAGGAGCTAGAGCCGGAACCACAAGATGATCCTTCACGACAGTCTAATTACTAGTGGGATCCGGAGATGATTGTCAGCCAGTGGCAATCGGAGTCTTCCTCTTCTGCATCGCAGTACGACCCCAACTACTATTATGGATATCCGCCAGGCCAGCCATGGCCATAGACCAACTTAGGCCAAAAGCCTAATCTTGGGGGAGTACGTATTTCCCACCGACATTACATTTATGTTCACACACTCATTGCTAGATGTCAGTGCTCATACTTTTTCATTGTATCATCCATGCTAGTTTATTTTCCTTTTTATGCTTTCTTCTTGTTTGTTTAATAAACCTTAAGAAAAACCAAAAAAAATTAGTTGTAGCTTTTAATTAATTTACTTTCCATGCTTGTAGTAGTAATTAAAAAGAAAACCCAAAAAGATTTCCTGTTCTTCTTTTGCTTGTTGAGAGCTTTCCCGTGTAAATAGTTTTATTTCTTTTCTTTTCTTTGGGGGTCGATAGGAGAAGACCATAATTAAATTGTTGAAGTGGCTCTTGTATGCATTATTGTTTATCTGACAAAAGAGCCCATATTGCCTTGCCTTCTCTAGTTTATTGAATGCCTGCAGATTCCAGCTTAGTCCAATGCACGTGCACTATTATTATTATTCACATTGTTCGGTTGTGCAAGTGAAAGGCAATTATGATGTTATATGTTGGACTGACTGAGATGAAAAAAGCTGGTATGAACTCGACCTCTTTTGTTTTTGTAAATATGATTAGTCCATCGCTCCTGATTCAGCCTATTATGAATAAACATGTTTGCAATGACAACTAGAGATCATAGTTTCTTGTGCCATGCTTGATTAGCTATGAGTTATAATGGTTTACCTTGCGTGCCAACATGGTATTGAGATAGTTATGATGTAGTATGATAGGGTGGTATCCTCCTCTGAATGATTTAAGTGACTTGACTTGGCGCATGTTCACACATGTAGTTGAAACAAAATCAACATAGCCTTCGCGATATTTATGTTCATGGTGGATTATATCCTACTCATGCTCGCATTCAATGTTGAATAATTTTAATGCATGTTGATGACTGTTGTCGCTCTCTAGCTGGTCGCTTCCCAGTCTTTTGCTAGCCTTCACCTGTACTAAGTGGGAATACTACTTGTGCATCCAATCCCTTAAACCTCAAAGTTATTCCACATGAGTCCACTATACCTACCTATATACAGTATCTACCTGCCGTTCCAAGTAAATTTGTATGTGCCAAACTCTAAACCTTCAAATAAATATCTTGTTTTGTATGCTCGAATAGCTCATGTATCATCTAGGGCTGTCTGTATCTTCCATGTTAGGCGGGTTCTTCTCAAGAGGAGTGGACTCCGCTCCTCACTCATGAGATAAATGGCTGGTCACCGAGATGCCCAGACCCATGCTTTATGCAAACTAAATCAAAATAATTGCAAACAAAACTCCCCCTGGGACTCTTGTTAGTTGGAGGCACTCGTTGTTTCGAGCAAGCCATGGATTGATGCTTGTGGTGGAAGGGGGACTATAAACTTTACCATTCTGTTTGGGAACCGCCTATAATGTGTGTAGCATGGAAGATATCGCCATCTCTTGGTTGTTATCTTGACAATGAAAGTATACCGCTCAAAGTATTATTCACCTCTGTTTCAAAACCGAGCTCTGGCACTTCTACAAATCCCTGCTTCCCTCTGCGAAGGGGCTATCTATTTACTTTTATGCTGAGTCATCACCCTCTTATTAAAAAGCACCAGTTGGAGAGCACCGCTGTCATTTGCATTTTTTACTGTTAGTTTACATTGAGTATGACTTGACTGGATCTCTTTTACCATGAATTACAAATGTCTAGTCAGTCCTTGGTCTTTAAAGGTGCTCTGCATTTATGTTTTGCGGTCTCATAAAGGGCTAGAGAGATAACACCTTGTTATATCATATTATGATTGTTTTGAGAAAGTGTTGTCATCCGAGATTTATTATTATGGCTCGCTAGTTGATTATGCTATTAATATGAGTAAACTTGAGACCTATGCATTATTGTGAATGTGGTTAGTTATAATCTTTCCTGAAAACTTGAATGCTGGCTTTACATATTTACAACAACAAGAGCAAACAGAGTTTGTAAAAGTTTTTATTTATCACTTTAGTTTGTCAACTGAATTGCTTGAGGACAAGCAATGGTTTAAGCTTGGGGGAGTTGATACGTCTCCGTCGTATCTACTTTTCCAAACACTTTTGCCCTTGTTTTGGACTCTAACTTGCATGATTTGAATGGAACTAACCCGGACTGACGCTGTTTTCAGCAGAATTACCATGGTGTTATTTATGTCCAGGAGCAAACATTCTCGGAATGACCTAAAACTTCACGGAGCCACTTTTCAGAAAATAAGAAAAATACCTGCCAAAGATGAAGGCCAGGTGGCCCACCATCTCTCCAAGAGGGTGGGGGGCGCGCCTGCCACCCTAGGGCGCGCCCCCTACCTCGTTGGCCCCCTGTTGCCTCTCCGACTCCAACTCCACCTCCATATATTGAGTTTCAGGGATAAAAAAACCAGAGAGAAGAAATCATCGTGTTTTACGATATGGAGCTGCCGCCAAGCCCTAAAACCTCTTGGGAGGGCTGAACTGGAGTCCGTTTGGGGCTCCAGAGAGGGGAATCCGTCACCATCGTCATCATCAACCATCCTTCATCACCAGTTTCATGATGCTCACCGTCGTGCGTGAGTAATTTCATCGTAGGCTTGCTGGACGGTGATGGGTTGGATGAGATCTATCTTGTAATCGAGTTAGTTTTGTTAGGGTTTGATCCCTAGTGTCCACTATGTTCTGAGATTGATGTTGCTATGACTTTGCTATGCTTAATGCTTGTCACTAGGGCCCGAGTGCCATGATTTCAGATCTGAACCTATTATGTTTTCATCAATATATGAGAGTTCTTGATCCTATCTTGCAAGTCTATAGTCACCTATTATGTGTTATGATCCGTTAACCCCGAAGTGAAAATAATCGGGATACTTACCAGTGATGACCGTAGTTTGAGGAGTTCATGTATTCACTATGTGTTAATGCTTTGTTCCGGTTCTCTATTAAAAGGATGCCTTAATATCCCTTAGTTTCTGTAAGGACCCCGCTACCACGGGAGGGTAGGGCAAAAGATGTCATGCAAGTTCTTTTCCATAAGCACGTATGACTATGTTCGGAATACATGCCTACATTATATCAATGAACCGGAGCTAGTTCTGTGTCACTCTAGGTTATGACTGTTACAAGATGAACCACATCCGGCATAATTCTCCATCAACGATCCATTGCCTACGAGCTTTCCATATATTGTTCTTCGCTTATTTACTTTTCCGTTGCTATTGCTATCATCACTACAAAATACCAAAAACATTACTTTTACTATTGTTACCTTTTGCTACCATTATCACTACTATCATATTACTTTGCTACAGATATTAAGTTTCCAGGTGTGGTTGAATTGACAACTCAGCTGCTAATACTTGAGAATATTCTTTGGCTCCCCTTGTGTCGAATCAATAAATTTGGGTTGAATATTCTACCCTCGAAAACTATTGCGATCCCCTATACTTGTGGGTTATCAACCATATTCACAATAACTCTTAGGTCTCATGTTTACTCATATCAATGGCATAATCAACTAGCAAGCAATAATAATAAATCTCGGATGACAACACTTTCTCAAAACAATCATAATATGATATAACAAGATGGTATCTCGCTAGCCCTTTCTGAGACCGCAAAACATAAATGCAGAGCACCTTTAAAGGTCAAGGACTGACTAGACATTGTAATTCATGGTAAAAAGAGATCCAGTCAAGTCATACTCAATGTAAACTAACAGTAATGAATGCAAATGACAGTGGTGCTCTCCAACTGGTGTTTTTTAATAAGAGGATGATGACTCAACATGAAAGTAAATAGATTGGCCCTTCGCAGAGGGAAGCAAGGATTTGCAGAGGTGCCTAAGCTCGGTTTTGAAATAGAGGTGAATAATATTTTGAGCGGTATACTTTCACTGTCAATATAACAACCAAGAGATGGCGATATCTTCCATGCTACACACATTATAGGTGGTTCCCAAACAGAATGGTAAAGTTTATACTCCCCCTCCACCAACAAGCATCAATCCATGGCTTGCTTGAAACAACGAGTGCCTCCAACTAACAACAGTCCCAGGGGAGTATTGTTTGCAATTATTTTGATTTGATTTGCATAAAGCATGGGACTGGGCATCGCGGTGACCAGCCATTTTCTCGTGAGTGAGGAGCGGAGTCCACTCCTCTTGAGAATAACCCGCCTAACATGGAAGATACGGACAGCCCTAGTTGATACATGAGCTATTCGAGCATACAAAACATAATGTTTATTTTAAGGTTTAGAGTTTGGCACATAGAAATTTACTTGGAACGGCAGGTAGATACCGTATATAGGTAGGTATGGTGGACTCATATGGAACAACTTTTGGGGTTTATGGGATTGGATGCCCAAGTAGTGTTCCCACTTAGTACAGGTGAAGGCTAGAAAAAGAGTGGGAAGCGACCAGCTAGAGAGCGACAACAGTCATGAACATGCATTAAAATTAATCAACACCGAATGCAAGCATGAGTAGGATATAATGCACCATGAACATAAATATCGTAGAGGCTATGTTGATTTTGTTTCAACTACATGCGTGAACATGTGCCAAGTCAAGCCACTCGAATCGTTCAAAAGAGGATACCACCCTATCATACCACATCACAACCATTTTAATAGCATGTTGGCACGCAAGGTAAACCATTATAAGCTCCTAGCTAATTAAGCATGGCATAAGCAACTATAATCTCTAATTGTCATTGCAAACATGTTTATTCATAATAGGCTGAATCAGGAACGATGAACTAATCAATTTACAAAAACAAGAGAGGTCCAGTTCATTCCAGCTTCTCCCATCTCAATCAGTCCATCATATATCGTCATAATTGCCGTTCACTTGCACGACCGAATGATGTGAATAATAATAATAGTGCACGTGCATCGGACTAAGCTGGAATATGCAAGCATTCAATAAACAGGAGAAGACAAGGCAATACGGACTCTTGGTTAAATCAACAATAATGCATATAGGAGTCACTTCAACAATTTAATTATGGTCTTCTCCTATCGACCCCTAAAGAAAAGAAAAGAAAAGAAATAAAACTATTTACACGGGAAAGCTCCCAACAAGTAAAAGAAGAACAGGAAATCTTTTTGGGTTTTCTTTGTAATTACTACTACAAGCATAGAAATATAAAATATCTAAAAGCTACCACTATTTTTTTTGTTTTTCTTAAGGTTTATTTCAAACACACAAGAAGAAAGCATAAAAAGAGAAAATAAACTAACATAGATATTACAATGAAAAAGTATGAGCACCGACATCTAGCAAGGAGTGTGTGAACATAAATGTAATGTCTGTGAGAAGTATGTACTCCCCCAAGATTAGGCTTTTGGTCTAAGTGGGTTTATTGCCACGGATGGCCTGGCGGATATCCAAAGTTGTAGTTGGGGTCGTACTGAGATGCAACAGTCATTGCATGGTGGGCTGCAGCTTGGAGGCGAGCTATCTCAACCCTCCCCTTATACTCTTCCGCCTCCTCTCTGGTTATAAAATACCTCCCTTTTGCCTGAAAGTCAAAGAAAGTAGAAGCAGGGAGAGCGACGTGATAGGTGCGTCGTCTGTCAAAGATTAGTCGGTACTGGAGGAACTGATTGTTCCTCTCAATAAAATGATGACGAACCATAGCCTCATAATCCAAATAAGCAGGAGGTAACTCAATATCATCTTCACGTATGGTTATACCAAGGAAATTAGCTATACGGGTTGCATAAATTCCACCAAAGAAATCCCCATTAAATCTATTATGATGCGACCTACGTGTCGGATTTCGGGTTCCGGCAGACCCTTGAGGTTCAAACACTGGGGTGCGCACGGAGATCTCTCCCCTACCGATCTACGTCTAATCTCCTCGAGTGATCTAAGCTGGAAACAACGAGCAACACAGTAGACACGAGATTTATACTGGTTCGGGCCACCGTTGTGGTGTAATACCCTACTCCAGTGTGTGGTGTGGTGGATTGCCTCAGGGGCCGATGATGAATAGTACAAGGGAAGAACAGCCTCGCGAGAGGTGTTCTTGAGATGGCGCGATGAACTGTGTGGGGTAAGTTCAGTCGCCTGTCTTTCTCTCTGCTAGGGCTCTACCAGATCTCTAGATGTCCCCAGATCTCTGGATCCCCCTCGATCTCTAGATCTCCTCTTTATCTCTCTCCGTCTTCCTCTCTTTATAGAGGCCCTGTGCCTCTCCCCAAAAATGAGCGGGAAGGGCGCCAACAATTGGCCATTTTGAAGGGGAACATCTAGTACAAGTTATCCTGACCAAAGGTGGTCTTCGGTTGCCAAAAGCGCTGGCGATGACGCTGTCTTGGGCTCCACGGTGACCTCCGTCCTACCGCTCTGCTGGTATTGGTCTCGTTGCATCGAAATGGTAACCTTTGCACGATGCCTTGGCCTGTGCTTGCCTCCTTTGCACCAAAGGGGAAACAAGGACACTGCGTAGGCCGGCGCCCGCCTGGCGCCCGCTTGGTCTCGGTCGTTATGGCTTGCGTCACGGGCTCCTCACGAGGTACCCCTGCCTTGATCTCTCCGCCTCCTCGCGAGCCTGCCTGATGAGGCTGTCTCCGAGGAAACTTCATGTCATCCGCCCCATGAGGCTTGGCCCCTCGCAAGGGTCTTGAGCTTGAGTTGATGAACATGGGCCGTGCTGGGCCCCCACTTGAGCCATGCTGCAGGCCGCAGGCAGGCAAGTCTGGGGACCCCTGTTCCCAGAACGCCGACACTACATGCAACAATGGCTCCCAAGTTATAAGATTTATCTCCTAACACAGCACTCCTAAGAATAATGAGGTCAGGGACACACATGTGACATGCTTCATCCTTACCATTTATGCACCTACCTATGAAGAGAGCAAAATAATGTATAGCAGGAAAATGAAGGCTCCCTATGGTAGCTTGTGCTATATCTCTAGATTTCCCCACAGTTATATTAGCAAGAAAATCTCTAAATTTAAATTTGCGAGGTTCACTAGCACTACCCCATTGTGGAAGTTTGCAAGCAGTGGTAAAATCCTCTAAGTCCATATTATACGAATTTTCATAGAGATCAAACAGGACGGTTTGAGAATTTCGTGAAGATGAAAATTCAAACCTCCGCACAAAGGAACTAGTGAGATAGTGGTACTGACGGCACTTTTCTGCCTCAAAGCTCACAAGATCAGCGTTACGCAAATATGCATTAAATTCTTCCTTAATTCCTACTCGATCCATGAAGTCCTCTGAAGGCCATTCACAAGGCCGCACTGGGAGTGTCCCTTGGTGGCTCATCATCAGCATCACGCATTGCAAGCCTGGGTCCTTGTTTCCTTGAAGAACCACCTTGGTACATTTTCCTAAGCATATTTTTTCCTCTTAAAAATTTCTGAAATTTTTAGTAACTTCAAATAAAAGTAAACCAAACTCAACAAAATCGATAGCAACTACTCCTACAAGTGCCTAGGGCCTATATCATGCATTAGAACTACTTGGAACCATATAAATTTGACATGCAAGCTCAAGAACATGGTCACCTAGGCAGCAGAAATTTGCAATGAATAAATCACTAGAACAAAAACTAATTGGACCAATGGAGGAGTCACATACCAAGGAACAATCCCCAAAGCAGTTTTGTGAGAGGTGCTTTGAGCAAGGAGATCGAAAATGACAGCAAAATGAGCTAGAACTCGTGCTTGAGCTGGATGGTGATTTTTTTGGGAGGAAGTATGTGGGTGCAGTAATAAGTGGAGGGGAGCCACCATGGGCCCACGAGGCAGGGGGCGTGCCTAGGGGGTGGGCGCGCCGTGGACCCTCGTGGCCAGGTGCTTGCTCCCCCTGCTATGTTCTCAGTGCCAGATATTCTCAAATATTCCAGAAAAAATCATATTTAATTTTCAGGGCATTTGGAGAACTTTTATTTTCGGGGTATTTTTTATTGCATGGATAATTCAGAAAACAGACAGAAATTACTATTTTTGCTTCATTTAATATAAATAACAGAAAGTAAAAAGAGGGTACAGAGAGTTGTGTTTTTTAAATTCACCCATCTCATGCTCATCCAAAGGAATCCACTAACAAGGTTGATTAGGTCTTGTTAGCAAACTCATTTTGAGTAACATGGGACCGGAGAATTTTCGAATAACACTAGGTTACCTAAACGGGGATATGCACATCCCCAATAATAAGAATATCATATTTCTTCTTGACAGTAGGAAGAGGAAATTCAAAATCTCCAAAAATAATCGATGTAATTTTTCCAATAGAATTGATATTGTGGATTTGAGGTTGTTTCTTCGGAAAGTGTACCGTATGCTCATTACCATTAACATGAAAAGTGACATTGCCTTTGGTGCAACCAATAACAGCCCCTGCAGTATTCAAAAAGGGTCTTCCAAGAATAATAGACATACTATCGTCCTTGGGAATATCAAGAATAATAAAGTCCGTTAAAATAGTAATGTTTGCAACCACAACAGGCACATCCTCACAAATACCGACATGTATAGCAGTTGATTTATCAGCCATTTGCAAAGATATTTCAGTAGGTGTCAACTTATTCAAATCAAGTCTACAATATAAAGAGAGAGGCATAACACTAACACCGGCTCCAAGATCACATAAAGCAGTTTTAACATAGTTTCTTTTAATGGAGCATGGTATAGTTGGTACTCCTGGATCTCCTAGCTTCATAGGCATTCCACCCTTAAAAGTATAATTAGCAAGCATGGTGGAAATTTCAGCTTCTGGTATCTTCCTTTTATTAGTAACAATATCTTTCATGTACTTAGCATAAGGATTCATTTTAAGCATATCAGTCAAACGCATACGCAAAAAGATAGGTCTGATCATGTCAGCAAAGCACTCAAAATCCTCATCATCCTTTTTCTTGGATGGCTTAGGAGGAAAAGGCATGGGTTTCTGAACCGAAGGCTCTCTTTCCTTACCGTGTTTCCTAGCAACAAAGTCTCTTTTATCATAACGTTGATTCTTTGATTGTGGGTTATCAAGATCAACAACAGGTCCAATTTCTATATCATTATCATTACTGGGTTGAGCACCAACATGAACATCATCATTAACATTTTAGGTTCATGTTCATTACCAGATTGTGTTTCAGTTTCAGAAATAGAAATATCATTGGGATTCTCAGGTGGTTCAGCAATAGGTTCACTAGAAGCATGCAAAGTCTTATCATTTTTCTTTTTCTTCTTTTTAGAAGGACTAGGTGCATCAATACCATTTCTCTGAGAATCTTTCTCAATTCTCTTAGGATGGCCCTCAGGATACAAAGGTTCTAGGGTCATTTTACCACCTCTAGTCATAACTCTAACATCATTATCATTATTCTTATTATTTAATTCATTGAGCAAATCATTCTGAGCTTTAAGTACTTGTTCTACTTGAGTGGTAACCATAGAAGCATGTTTACTAATGAGTTTAAGTTCACCATTAACTCTAGACATATAATCACCCAAGTGTTCAATCATATACGGATTTTGTTTTAATTGTCTACCAAAGTAAGCATTGAAGTCTTCTTGCTTAACCATAAAGTTATCAAACTCATCCAAACATTGGCTAGCAAACTTAGTAGGAGGGATTTCAGCTTTATCATATCTATAGAGAGAATTTACCTTTACTACCTGTGTCCGGTAATCAAGACCATGTGTTTCTTCAATAGGTGATGGATTAAGACCATATATTTCTTCAACGGGCGGTAAATTAATACCATGTATTTCTTCAATAGGAGGTAAATTCTTAACATCTTCAGCTTTAATATCCTTTTCTTTCATGGATTTCTTTGCCTCCTGCATATCTTCAGGACTGAGAAATAGAACACCCCTTTTCTTCGGAGTTGGTTTAGGAATAGGCTCAGGAGCTGGCTTGGGAAGTGTCCAATTATTTTCATTTGTCAACATATTATTTAATAGAATTTCAGCTTCATCCGGTGTTCTTTCCCTGAAAACAGAACCAGCAAAATTGTCCAGGTGGTCTCTGGAAGCATCGGTTAGTCCATTATAAAAGATATCAAGTATTTAATTTTTCTTAAGAGGATGATCAGGCAAAGCATTATGTAATTGGAGAAGCCTCCCCCAAGATTGTGGGAGACTCTCTTCTTCAATTTGCACAAAATTATATATATCCCTTAAAGTAGCTTGTTTCTTAGGAGCAGGGAAATATTTAGCAGAGAAGTATTACATCGTATCCTGGGGACTACGCACACAACCAGGATCAAGAGAATTAAACCATATCTTAGCATCACCCTTTAATGAGAACGGAAATATTCTAAGGATATAAAAGTAGCGAGTTCTCTCATCATTAGTGAACAGGGTGGCTATATCATTTAATTTACTATGATATGCCACCACAGTTTTAGATTGATAGCCATAAAAAGGATCAGATTCAACCAATGTAATTATATCAGGGTCAATAGAGAATTCATAATCCTTATCAGTAACAAAGATAGGTGAAGTAGCATAAGCAGGATCATATTTCATTCTAGCATTCAGAGTTTTTTGTTTAAGCTTAGCTAATAATTTCTTAAGATCACTTCTATCGTTGCATGCAAGAAAGTCTCTTTTAGTTTCTTCATCCATAACATAGCCCTCAGGCACAACAGACAATTCATATTTATTAGGAGAGCCTTCATCATCACTTTCATCAATATTATCAGTTTCAATAATTTCATTCTCTCTAGCCCTAGCAAGTTGTTCATCAAGAAATTCACCAAGTGGCACAGTAGTATCATGCATAGAAGTAGTTTCATCATAAGTATCATGCATAGCAGAAGTGGCATCATCAATAATATGCGACATATCAGAATTAATAGCAGAAGCAGGTTTAGGTGTCGCAAGCTTACTCAAAACAGAAGATGAATCAAGTGCAGAGCTAGATGGCAGTTCCTTACCTCCCCTCGTAGTTGAGGGGTAAATTTTTGTTTTCGCGTCTTTCAAGTTCTTCATAGTGACCAGCAGATATAAATCCCAAGGGACTCAAAGAATAGAGCTATGCTCCCCGGCAACGGTGCCAGAAAATAGTCTTGATAACCCACAAGTATAGGGGATCGCAACAGTTTTCGAGGGTAGAGTATTCAACCCAAATTTATTGATTCAACACAAGGGGAGCCAAAGAATATTCTCAAGTATTAGCAGCTGAGTTGTCAATTCAACCACACCTGGAAACTTAATATCTGCAGCAAGTGTTTAGTAGTAAAGTAATATGATAGTAGTGGTAACGGTAGCAAAAGGCAACGGTAGCAAAAGTAATATTTTTGGTATTTTGTAGTGATGATAACAGTAGCAACGGAAAGGTAAATAAGCAAAGAACAATATGTAAAAAGCTCGTAGGCATTGGATCGGTGATGGAGAATTATGCTGGATGTGGTACATCATGTAACAGTCATAACCTAAGGTGACATAGAACTAGCACCAATTCATCAATGTAATGTAGGAATGTATTTCGAATATAGTCATACATGCTTATGGAAAAGAACTTGCATGACATCTTTTGTCCAACCCTCCCGTGGCAGCGGGGTCCTAGCGGAAACTAAGGGATATTAAGGCCTCCTTTTAATAGAGTACCGGACCAAAGCATTAACACATAGTGAATCATAACACATAGTAGGTGACTACAGACTTGCAAGATTGGATCAATAACTCACATATATTCATGAAAACATAATAGGTTCAGATCAGAAATCATGGCACTCGGGCCCTAGTGACAAGCATTAAGCATAGCAAAGTCATAGCAACATCAATCTCAGAACATAGTGGATACTAGGGATTAAGCCCTAACAAAACTTACTCGATTCCGTGATAAATCTCATCCAACCCATCACTGTCCAGCAAGCCTACGATGTAATTACTCACGCACGGCGGTGAGCATCATGAAATTGGTGATGGAGGAAGGTTGATGATGACGATGGCGACGGATTCCCCTCTCCGGAGCCCCGAACGGACTCCAGATCAACCCTCCCAAGAGAGTTTGCTTCGTATGTAGTCACTCCATGAAATCTCAAAAAGACAAATACTCTGTAGTATATTTAAGAATGGATGGAGTAGTGCACAACCGCATGGCAGACTCAGCCCGGTTGTTGCGCCGCACTAATAGTGAGCAGTAATGAGTGATAACCCACAAGTATAGGGGATCGCAACAATTTTCGAGGGTAGAGTATTCAACCCAAATTTATTGATTTGACAGAAGGGGAGCCAAAGAATATTCTCAAGTATTAGTAGTTGAGTTGTCAATTCAACCACACCTGGAAACTTAATATCTGCAGCAAGTGTTTAGTAGCAAAGTAATATGATAGTAGTGGTAACGGTAGCAAAAGGTAACGGTAGCAAAAGTAATATTTTTGGTATTTTGTAGTGATGATAACAATAGCAACGGAAAGATAAATAAGCGAAGAACAATATGTAAAAAGCTCGTAGGCATTGGATCGGTGATGGAGAATTATGCCGGATGTGGTTCATCATGTAACAGTCATAACCTAAGGTGACACAGAACTAGCTCCAATTCATCAATGTAATGTAGGCATGTATTCCGAATATAGTCATACGTGCTTCTGGAAAAGAACTTGCATGACATCTTTTGTCCTACCCTCCCATGGCAGCGGAGTCCTAGCGGAAACTAAGGGATATTAAGGTCTCCTTTTAATAGAGTACCGAACCAAAGCATTAACACATAGTGAATACATGAACTCCTCAAACTATGGTCATCACCGGGAGTGGTCCCGATTATTGTCACTCCGGGGTTGCCGGGTCATAACACATAATAGGTTACTATAGACTTGCAAGATAGGATCAAGAACTCACATATATTCATGAAAACATAATAGGTTCAGATCAGAAATCATGGCACTCGGGCCCTAGTGACAAGCATTAAGCATAGCAAAGTCATAGCAATATCAATCTCAGAACATAGTGGACACTAGGGATCAAAACCTAACAAAACTAACTCGATTACATGATAGATCTCATCCAACCCATCATCGTCCAGCAAGCCTATGATGGAATTACTCACGCACGGCGGTGACCATCATGAAATTGGTGATGGAGGATGGTTGATGATGACGACGGCGACGGATTTCCCTCTCCGGAGCCCCGAACGGACTCCAGATCAGCCCTCCCGAGAGAGTTTAGTGCCTGGCGGCGGCTCCGTCTTGTAAAACGCGATGAATCCTTCTCCCTTATTTTTTTCTCCCCGAACACAAATATATGGAGTTGGAGTTGAGGTCGGTGGAGCCCCAGGGGGCCCATGAGGCAGGGGGGCGCGCACAGGGGGGAAGGCGCGCCCCCACCCTCATGGCTAGGGTGTGGCCCCCTGGCCTTTATTCTTTGCCAGTATTTTTTATTATTTCCAAAAATAATCTCCGTGAAGTTTCAGGTCATTCCGAGAACTTATGTTTCTGCACATAAATAACACCATGGCAATTCTGCTGAAAACAGCGTCAGTCCAGGTTAGTTCCATTCAAATCATGCAAGTTAGAATCCAAAACAAGGGCAAATGTGTTTGTAAAAGTAGATACGATGGAGACGTATCAATGAGCAATCAAATCATAAGCCTCACCTTTCCAACAGTAAGTTGCTCGGAAGAAGCAACCATCAATACGTTCTAAAGTCTCTCTGGTGGTGGAAATGCATGGAGAGAAATGCAGCATAATGAAGCGCGCCTTGTAAACTGTGATGGAGAGAGGAGTAGTATGAGGCCCTGTTTCGATCACCATTTCTCTTTTGAATAGACTTGTAAAAAATACACACCTGCGCCCGGCATTTCAATTCCGGCTAGAATTTGCACAGCAGCCAGTAACTTACAGGTGTAAGTTATACGCCTCCGTATTGAAATACGACCATTCCAAGCATGGCCTGAAGGTGCAAAACCAAGTACGCGTATGGCCAGTCGGTCAATGCACTTCCTCTTGGCATATCACTGACATGTGGGACCGGAGTGTGAGCAAACCGATCTCAATTGACGGCAAAATGGCCAACCCGCCGTTCCTTGAGAGAGACGAGGTGCGACAACACACAGACGGGCTCGCACGGAGGCCAAGATATATTCAAGCATGGTTGATCTATTCATCATTACGTGTTCGATGTTTTTTAATACTACCATTGGGCTGCCGTTTTTTGCCCTTCTCTCGAATAAATGTGTACTATATCAGAGATTAAAATAAAATAAGAGTACAAATGCTCCACCATGCGGTTCTAGTAGTACAAATAAGAGTACAATTACTCGTACAACTATAAACCTTGCGCTTGGCTCTTCGCCTCTTCGTGAAGTCGAACAATGATGGTACTCTGCATGTTGGGTACTACAGTGTATGCTTGAGGCAATCTGACACCGAATGAACTGCTGCATGTCCACTGCCTGGGCGAGGGTAGGTTGCATTAGTCAAAAGGCGTAAGCGAGCTTCACTTTGTCCTGCAAGCTTCTCCTTATTCTGCGAGTTGACGGGACACACCAAAAAGTAGTGCTAGTCCATACTCCGTCCTTTCCGGTTAATATGGCTTAATCTTTTTTGCGGGTAAATGAGAGAGCTTTATTCATCTGTATATATAAGCATTCTTAGGACGATCAACCAAGAGACTGGTCACTAGGAAGCAAGGTACCCCGCAAAAAAAGAAGAAGGAAGCGAGGTGTTTCATCAAGCCAGCTCTCGGCCACATTCAAAGTGCAGCAAGCACGGTTCGCACAAAGATGCGCCGCAAGGTTTGCTGACCTGTTTACATGCTGAATAACAAAAAAGAGGAAATATTACTGAGCACTCCTATTTGTAAAAGGATCTGAGCCAGAATTAGGCGAGAATTATGGCGAGTGGTCCATGCAAACAACTTTCATTATCACATGCGAGAACCCTCGAAGAGAACCAAATGTGTTGAAGATTGCTTTATCAAATTTTTAAAATATAATAAGAGTGCAGACGCTCCTCCATGTAGTTCCTAGTATAGTATAGCACATACCTCTATAATAGTAGTACTAGTACTAGTAAACTTTGCGATTGGCTGTTGCCTCTTCGGGAAGTCAAACAATAATACTAGTACTAGTATAGTGTATGCTTCTGGCAATCTGACATCGAATTAACTATTGCACGTCCACCGCCTGAGCGAGCGAGAGCTTGCATTAGTCAAAAGTTTCTCCTTGTCCTGTGAGCCACCGCGCGCAAGCTTATCCCATCCTGCAAGCTTCTCCTCGTTCGAAAGTTGATGGAACACAACAAAGTAATGCTAGTCCATACTGCCTCCTTTCCGGTTAATATGGCTTAATTTCAAACAAGATAAATACACTATCTGTCACTGTATATTTGTAAAAATTCGGTCAGTGGACTTCATAATACACTCATTGCGCTCAATATATACATTTTCCGGTGTTTATATGTTCACTAGCTCACCCTGGCTGAGTATGTGTGTGCATGCACGTGTAGGTTGAGCACTTGAGCATGACCGTGTGTGTTCCGTCGTGTGCTCGAACATGCATGCATTAGGGCGTCGTGCGCGTTTTTGCATCCATGTGTATGTGTGATTGTTGCATGCATGCACGAGGTTGTAGTCCCTTACATTCACATGTTCATAAGTTAATGCTTTGTCAAAACGTTGCAAGTAAGGTTTAATCACTCGTTGTTCACGCATGCATTCCCGATATTAATACGTTGGCAAAGACAATTTCTTGAGGGAAACGAGCCCATGAATTGAGTACAAAGGGGATCAATAAGCCAGGACGGAGGGAGTACGAGTAGTGAACCAGAAGGAGGGAGTAGGTACTAGTAGTACAGTACTACGTAACAACGTGCAGTAACAAAATTCCTCTATGCGCATCCTGTCTACTCACGTTTCATGCAAGAAAATAGAGATAAGTACAAGTGAGACTCAGGAACGTTTATACACGTAGGGGGAGTACGTGTAGGGGCCACTAAGGAGCAGTCAAATCACATAGTAAGTTAGTCGGAAGAAGCAACCATCATTTCACTCTTCAATGACACGTATAGAAAATGGTTGATATGGAGAGAAAAAGAAAACCGCTATATATAGTTATATACACTAGCAGGAGCCTAAGCTACAAGCCTGCTTGCTTGGGTTGCTCTCTTCATAAGCATAGAACGATGGTGGCCACACCACTGGTCACATATCCGGCCTGATCCCGCCACTGGGAGAAGGGAACAATGTTCTGCATAGACGCGGTCGACATCGGCGAGTGAGAAAACCCACAGTCGGTGCATCCCAATCGGGGGTCCCCGCGGTATGGGCTGATGTCGCATCCCAACCGCCCTTCTAACTACAGCCCGATGTCCCAGGTAGTATATCTTCCTTTTGGAGCCGGCTTGCTCCACTGCCGCAGCTCCCCACGTAGTTCCATCTCCATGTCGATCTTTCTCTACTTCTACTGGCTTCTATTTGTGATGAGTTTATGTCTCATGAACTAGTGCCAGTACTATTATTCTAATCACACTTCTTCAATATCTTTGCCATCAGGGATGCTCAGCTCGATTTTAGTAGAACTGCACAAAAGCATTGTATGATCCGAGGGTGCCAGCCGTCTTTCCTTCGACATGTTCTACCTACCCAGGAAATTAAATCCTGTTTAGGGTTTAGGGTTTATGTCGTAGTGACCCCATCAGTAGTTTTTCTTTTGTACACGCTCTCACAACTTTTGTCTTTAGTTGTGAAGTAAATGTTGGCTATGATCTGTGAATCATTGAGATGCATTAGCATGCGTGTTAGTTTTCCTTCGAAATTAATGGAATGTTGTAATGGGGCAACCTTGGAGTAGTAATGAAAATGGAGTGGAAAGGTTCCATTTTTCCGGAGAAAAAATGGAAACGGAGAGAAACCAACATTTCGTTTCGTTGGATCGCCCCATCGAGCAAAACCAACGTTTAAATCACGTCTATCGCGTTCGTGTCTCACCCTCCTCCATGGCTCAACCCCACACGGTCGCTCGGCATGCTGATAACCCACAAGTATAGGGGATCATAAAAGTTATCGAGGGTAGATTATTCAACCCAAATTTATTGATTCAACACAGGGGGAGCCAAAGAATATTCTCAAGTATTAGTAGCTGAGTTGTCAATTCAACCACACCTAGAAACTTAATATCTACAGTAAGGTATTTAGTAGCAAAGTAATATGATAGTAGTGGTAACGGTAGCAAAAGTAATATTTTTGGTTTTATAGTGACTGTAACAATAGCAACGGAAAAGTAAATAAGCAAAGAACAATATATGAAAAGCTCATAGGCATTGGATCGATGATGGAGAATTATGTCGGATGTGATCGATCATGCAACAGTTATAACATAGGGTGACACAGAACTAGCTCCAGTTCATCAATGTAATGTAGGCATGTATTCCGAATATAGTCATACGTGCTTATGGAAAAGAACTTGCATGGCATCTTTTGTCCTACCCTCCAGTGGCAGCGGGGTCCTATTGGAAGCTAAGGGATATTAAGGCCTCCTTTTAATAGAGTACCGGACCAAAGCATTAACACATAGTGAATACATGAACTCCTCAAACTACAGTCATCACCAGTAATGGTCCCGATTATTGTCACTTCAGGGTTAACGGATCATAACACATAATAGGTGACTATAGACTTGCAAGATAGGATCAAGAACTCACATATATTCATGAAAACATAATAGGTTCAGATCTGAAATCATGGCACTCGGGCCCTAGTGACAAGCATTAAGCATAGCAAAGTCATAGCAACATCAATCTCAGAACATAGTGGATACTAGGGATCAAACCCTAACAAAACTAACTCGATTCCGTGATAAATCTCTTCCAACCCATCACCGTCCAGCAAGCCTACGATGGAATTACTCACGCACGGCGGTGAGCATCATGAAATTGGTGATGGGGGAAGGTTGATGATGACGATGGCGACGGATTCCCCTCTCCGGAGCCCCGAACGGACTCCAGATCAGCCCTCCCGAGAGAGTTTAGGTCTTGGCGGCGGCTCCATATCGTAAAATGGGATGAATCATTCTCTCTGATTTTTCTCTCCCTGAACACGAATATATGGAGTTGGAGTTGAGGTTAGTGGAGCGTCAGGGGGCCCACGAGGCAGGGGGCGCGCCCAGGGGGTTTCTTATATATTCCAAAAATAATCTTCATTGATTTTCAGGTCATTCCGAGAACTTCTATTTCTTCACGAAAATAACACCATGGCAATTCTACTGAAAATCGCGTCAGTCCGGGTTAGTTCCATTCAAATCATGCAAGTTACAGTCCAAAACAAGGGCAAAAGTGTTTGGAAAAGTAGATATGACAGAGACGTATCACATGCCACTCACCGCAAACCGAGTATACGATAACTTTCCCACCTGCTTGTCGATGGATCACGCCATGGAGTACTAGCACTACTGGAAGAGATTGACGAGTTTGGGGAGGACAACTAGCTGTAAGACGAACTCCCAAGAACTTTTTACATGCATGTTGTGGCCGGCTATTGTGACCTTTGAACGCGGAGCAGTCGCGTGCACCGGGAAGCGGCACGGGCGACGCTCTCTCGGCCGACGCGCCACTTCAATGCCGACGCCAGTGAGAGGTCATGTCCGCTCTGGCCAGGCATGAATGCGGCACTGACCGTTTCGGGCGGGAAGTACGCGTGGGTGACGAAGAGGGTTCAGGTTGGTCAGGAGCGGGCGTGGCAGCGGTCCGGACGCGCGCAAACAAGAGATGTTGTACGCTAATATTGCTGCATATATAATTAATAACGTATATAATGTGCCAGTTGGACAAATATGATCGGAGATGGAGGTGGAGATGGAATTTTACGTAAACACAGATATGCATGTCTATGTCTTTTTATTTTTTTGCCGGAACAAACTTGTATTACTCACGTAGCCAGGCTACACTCGGTATTACAAAGTTCGACAATGCCATCAGGGCCTGAACCTAGCCAAATAGCGATACGGCCACTAGTCCTACCATAATGAGCTAAAGTATGACTGACAATGTTGTTGTTTCATCGAACATGAGCAATACAAGTATTTCGGAGTGCCATGAGCAATCTAATCTCATGCACCAAAAAACCAAAACCGAGATCTATCAAGATCTTCATTCCTAATCCTCACCATATTTGTAGCTTCAAGGCAGTCGGTCTCGATATTGATATTTGGAGCTTAGACTCCCGATGTACTTTATTATATTAATATAATTTACCGTAGAACGATTGTTCTATGGTGTGTGTGTCCAAAAAAAGATTACTCCACTACAATGCGAGCGAGAAACCCTCTTTGATGGCCAACGATTATGCTTCTAGTGCATTCACGCAATAACACAATGTAGCGACCCAACCCGAAAGGATCAAGTCTCTGTGCTTAAGTGTCATCCCTGGATCGGTATGCTGACACACACAGTACTCGAGGATTTATAACAGAGGTAAATCACATGTATAAGTAACGTAAATACTATTACCTCAATCCAAAATAGCGGAAGTAACAAGGTTGTGGATTCCCATCAACACCAACGGCAAAGTTGAGTGTAGAAATCGTAACCCTAACGTATCACTTACTCGTCGTAAGATAATCCTGCAACATGAGACGTTGCAGCCACAAAGGGTTAGTACATTTAATGTACTGGCAAATTCACACCATAGAGAATGATGAAAAATGGCTATCACTACATGCATATATGGCTGGTGGAAAAGCTCTATGGTTATAATGTTTTTGAGAAAAGCCAATTTTTCCCTACTACAAAGGAAAATTTTTTATTTAACTATCATGGTGGTTGTTGAACATTGAGAATGGTTGACAGCATTCTCAATCCCAATTAAGTAACATCATTAAACCCAACAATATTCATTTAAAGTAGCATGATGAGATCAACAGGATAATCCAAGAACTAGATACTCAAGATGTCCATAACTGCGGACACGGCTAACCATAATTAGTTTATACACTCTGCAGAGGTTTGCGCACTTTTCCCCACAAGACTCGATCTCCTCCGTTGGATTTCTCGCACTACATGGTGTTTGAGAAACGGATGACTGAGACACAGTCTTTCAGAAGCGCTAGCACCTTACAATGGATAGACCGGTACACCTACTTTCCCCTACATCTGCTAGTCTACCCTGTAAGAGTTCGCACGACTTAATCCACTATGCCAGAGCCCATAATGGCTTGTGGCTGCACGCGGAAGTTTCTAGTTTGAAAAATCTCATGATCCCTTTGAGCCTGGGTGGCGGTCCAAAAGAAAACAGGCAGGTCCTGGAATACCCAGGTGCCTCAATCCACCCAGATGTGTGTTTAAGTTGCCACCTTAGATAAACCATTAATTAACAAACTCACATCTATCATGGATATCACTCACCCAATCCACGTCTACTAGCATAGCATGGCATAATGGCAAACGTAGAAGTAACTCCCAAAGGTTTGATATTAAACAGGTAATAGGTACTACCTCAACTACTTCCCATCCCACAATTTAATTAGATCCTAATCATGCAATGTTGGAGGTTTGATCTAATGCAATAAAAATTGGGTATGAAAGAGGTATGATCAAAGTGTGAACTTGCCTGCAATGTTGATGAAGATGATTCGCACTCAAAACTCTTGATAGCTCTACTCATCACACTCCGGTCAATCTATCGTAAGCAAGCAATAGTAACCACACATAAGCAATCACTCAAAAGATCAGAAAGAACGAAGAAGATGATTCGGAAAACTTCAAAACCAAGCAAATAACTCTTGCAACATAAAACAATTTCTAACAGTACCAAAATTATGTGAATTTGGCCTTATCAGAAAGTTTAGGTCAAGAGCTTCGATTTGCAAAAAGAATCAACTCAAACGGAGCTACGAAACTCAAGTTATGATCAAACGGAGTTTGAATTCAAATCTGATCTAATTCAAATTTTAAACTTTTCAAAAACATGTTTGAGTTGGATTACTCGATAGAGGGGATCATAACGAAGATGTGGGTGTTGGTTTCGTTGAATTTGGACTAACGAGTAAAAAGTTGTGATCGTTTGAAGAACAGGGGCCAATCTATAAATAAAATATTCACAAACAGGTCCCTGGGAGAAAACTAAAATAAAAAGAAAAAGACTAAATAGCGGACGTTCGCTACCGAACGCTAACGAACGAAAACCGTTCGCTACAAACCCTAAACTAGCAAGTGTTCGCTTTATAACTAAACCTAATAAAAAACAGATCTAGGCTTTCTGAATAAAACCGAAAACGAATAAAAATAAACCGAGGAGGTTCGCGGTTTATACTGGTTGGGTTTTCGTTGAAAACCGGCGGATTTCGGCGGCGGATCGAGTCCGGCGAGTCGGCGCGGCTCCGGCGAGGGCAGCGCACTCCGGCGCGGCGGCGGCAGCGGCGCAGGGCGGCGGAGGCAGCAGCTACGCGCGGCGGCGAGGGGCTAGGCGAGGCGCGGCTGCGACGGAGGGGCGCTGTGCGGCGCACGGGGTGGAGGCGCGGGACAGCAGCGGCGGCGGTCACAGCGGATCTTCGCCGGCGGCGGCGATGCGCGGGATGCGAGGCGAGGCGTGGCAAGAGGAGAGACGGGGTGTCCGGGCGGCGGCCTTATAGGAGGAGGGGAGAGGCGAGACATGGGGAAGGGGCAAGGGCGGCGCGGAGTCCGGCCATGGGACGGCGGCGGCGCGTGCCCGAGCGGATCTCCCACTCGGGAGGAGGGAGGCGGTGCGGCTGGGCTGGGCCGTGGCCTGGCTTGGGAGCTGGGCCGGCCCAGTCGGCGAGGAGGAGTTTTTTTTTAATAAACATTTTTTCAGAGAACAAAAATAATAAAAACAAAAATAACTAAAATATTATATAGGCATATAATATATCAAAATTTTCAGAAAAAGATTTTCTATACGGTGAACATTTTCCTAGCATTAAATAAAATACACACAAATTCTAATAATTCAAAGAGTGCTACTGGTCTATTAAAATCCAACAAAAATCATTTTTAAAATACCAAAATGATTTCAAATTAATTTTTCTCCAATTTTCTAATGTAGGGAATCATGTTACCCTAATTTCCATATAGTTTATTTTTGGAGAAAAATAATTTGAGTAAAACTCAAATAACTCCAAATTGAAAATAAATTCAAAAGAACTTTGAATTTAATTCTTTGAAACTCCCAACTCATATTTCATATAATTTGAAGAAGTCATTTTATCTTCTCTCATGAAAATCATTGAGTTGCATAAACTTTCAGAATTGGAAATATTTTCCAAATGAAAAAAATGTCCGCTAGTTTTTGTTTCTTTTTTCCAGGAACGCGCGTATTCTATTTAAAACCACTGCTATGGAGAGATTTTTTTACTCCATTGTATATGTAGCCTCTTGTTTGTTAGGGTTTCTTGCGTCTCGCTCTCTCACTCTGTCCATATCAAAACAAGATGATAGTGTCCACTCTATCTCTCTCCTCACCGGTGGACACAGATCCGGCCGAATCCCGTTCGCCACGGGAGGTGAGGAGGTGCAGCATTGTTGTTGTCGCCGTCGGCGATGGAGGAAGCCAATGTGAACCGTCCTCTCGGAGTCGGCGCTGGCGCGGACGAAGGTCCTCCGCGCCCTTGTTCGCTGTCGTCGTGTGGGCAGATCCCACCCGCCCGCCTAAGAGACATCTCGCCCACCTGAGGTATAACTTCTTGTACTAGTCTAGCTCCCTAGGTCGCTGCATGCGGGTTTTCTTCTATGTGACTACTCCCCTGCTCCCCATGTATAGTAGCTAGGGTTCGTCGGCTGGTCCAACATCACCTACTATTATAGAGGAAATGCCACTCGAAAAGTTGTCCTGATTTATGCCTCGATGGAGGTATACATGTTGATTCGACAAAAAGTACATGGTGGTTGTGCGGTCATTGTCCATCTGCTCCTATTGCTACTGCTAATCTAATACTATCACTGGTTAAATGAAGAAATGTTTTTTTCCCGGGTATCCTGGTTTAGTTCCCATCAAGATAATCATGATGCTTCTATTTATTGGTGTACTTTTCATTAATTCTTTTTGACAATTGAGATGTCGTTGTTAATATTGTACCACTGCCAAAATAAAGTAACAACACTATATCCCTTTTTTATATCTTTGCAAATAGCGATGCGTATCTCCATACCCGAGCTTGTCTTCCTCAATTTTAGTGGAACTGCACAAAATTGGATGGCCATTGTTCTTCCGCCTCACTGTCCTCTGCCACATGGTTCTTCCTTCCTCGAGCTTGATTAATGAGAAGAAGCAAACCACAGTGAGGATTTGTCGAACTTCATAGGTGCCTCACCCAAACTTGATGCCAAATGGATGATGCATCACCACGATGACCTATCGATGCTCATGGTTCCGCCTCATGGTTGCGTCGGCTGGTGAAGCAGATCGATTTTCGACGAAAAACAAGTTGTCTTCCATTAGTGCTCTTTGCTTGGTTGCGTTGGAGACACAGTCATCTTTCATGTTGGTGCAATTTTATCACACAATTAGCTATGAACCAAATGTGTCCTCGAAGAAGGATCGGCGTTAGTACTAAGAGCATAAGTTTTGTATTGATTTCTAAGCCTTCTCACAACTTTGACTTCAGCTCCCCTATAATTTTATTTGTCCAGCTATTAAATTTGATTAAAATATGATGTGGACTAAAAACCCAGATGGACGTAATAGCCCTCCATTTTTATTTACTCCACATATTAGATTTGACTGAAGTCAAACTTTGTAAAGTTTGACCAAGTTTAGGCCGAACACAACAAACCATAATTATTGAGAGAGGGCAAACTGTACATACTCTCAAACCTTTCCGATTATTGAAATTAAAATTCTTTATTTGTACACACTCTCACACATTTCCGATAATTTGGCGCATGTCTGGTTGTTCACTTAAGAGAGGGTAGTGTATCGCACGCCCCAGACAGGAAGTGCGACCAGGACGCGTGGATCGTTAGTTCCTTGGAAGTAGTAGTTTTCTTCACTGGTACATTAAATTAAGAGTTTCATTTCGTACTTACACAATTTAAAACAATTCTTATGGAGAGAATAAGAAAACCACTCCACTATATATTAGTAGTATACAGGAGTACTATATGGACGCAACTTCATTGACTTAGGGCACTTGCCTTTGGGTTTATGATAGGTGGGCCCAAAATGTGGCTGGCCCACCTGTCATATAGCCAAAAGTAGGTGCAGTTAAGGCACCGAAGCTCAGTCCGTACTACGGTATATATGTAGTACTATATAAGCTGGAGCCTTAGCGCTTGTTCGCTAGAGTTTGCACTCTCCATACTCTCGCCGCACTACTTATATATATATATATATATATATATATATATATATATATATATATATATATATATATATATATATATATATATATACACGCTGGAGGCTCCGCGTTCCTTTGCTAGGGTTTGCTATATTCACAGTCTCTCACCCAGTCACCCTCTTCACCTGATCTAAACAAGACTACATTGGCCTCTGTCTCTCTCCTCCTCCCTCACAGTTGGTGAAGGAGGCGTCTGAATCCCGTCGCACCGGAAAGGGGAGGAGGTGCAGCGTTCACTCTATCGCCTTCGGCGAGGGAGGCAATCCACTGCCGGCTGCGCTGTTCTCTTTCACCCAGCGCCTGTGCGGGAGGGCCACCGACCCCTTCTTCCTCGCTGTCGTACATAGTGTGGGCAAATCCGGCCTCCCGCCACGCGCCTTGCCACATCCTGACGACCCTAAGGTATAAGTTTCTTTGAAACCGTCATTGCTCTAGTTGCATGCGGATCTTTTTCGATTCTGTAGTTGAATCTAGGTCTTGGTTCAAAGAGGAAAGAAGGGTGCGGTGGGGTGGAGCATGAATCTAGGGCGTGGTTCAATGAGGAAAGGAGGGAGGGAAAGTAGTATAGACTGGCTATCCAGCCACTTTGTTGGTCGAAAATGGAAAAAGGGGGCAACCCAGTACACACATATGTAAGGAACCGATCTCTTTGTTGAAAGGGAAAGAAACTGGGGGGGGGGGTCGGGTAGTTTGTGCAGGACTAGATTTGCTGCCCTCACATAGGAAAAAGGTTCAAACAGAACAAATATGGGACCAACGCAGATATGCTGCTTGGATCCATACTCTACATCACCCATTTATACATGTGGACGCACATGGTGCTGGCATGTCCCATGTCCCATGTCTCATACAACTATTTTGTTGTTGTTAATCTAAGAATGTTGCTGGAAAGTTGAAGCAATGCCACTGTTAAAAGTAAATTGCATTCTTAATGAATGCTGTTTTAAGAGAATGTCTCTGTTAATATGAATCAATGCAACCGTTTTAGAAATGCTACTGTCCTACTTTTTTTGCATCAAGATAAGTTAGATGCTTCTTTTCGTCACCGTTTGTTTCATCCTCCTTTATTGGCTAGTAATTGTTTCCTTTTTTGCCTCTGTTAAAACAGGGATATCTAGTCAACTTGTTGCTATAGCAAACTTAAACGTCACACTGGCGACTTTGCTTGATTTTAGTGCAACTAGAGATTGGATTTCCTATTCGTGTTGGCAGATTCGTAGGTGATCTTGTGTGTGTCATGGCAGGTTGGTACTTTCCTTCATCCACATGATCGTGCAGTGTGTTTTGAGATGTTGTGCTACTTGTATTGGTACTGTTATATATAAATGTTGAATTCAAGCTATTGTATTGCTCTCTTATCCCATTAAGTAGTGAACAACAAAGGTACCAACCCAGACATGATGCTTGTTGCTTTGTTACAACAAACTCTGGATCACCCCCTTTATAAGTAGATGGAAGCACATGGTGTTATTGCGCCCACTCTCCCCTGGAACCATTTATGATTTTTCTTAATCTAATGTGGCTGGTAAAATTAAGCAATGCCACTCTTCGAATTAACTACTGAACTGTTTTAAGAGAATTTCTCTTTTAATATGAATCAATGCAACCGTTTTAGAAATGCTATTGTCCTATACTTTGTTTTCCATCAAGATAAGGTAGATGCTTCTTTTTGTGGCCGCATGTTTCATCCTCCTTTATTGGCTAGTAATTGTTTCCTTTTTTGCCTTTGTTAAAACAGGGATATCTATTCAACTTGTTGCTATAGCAAACTTAAATGTCACACCGGGAACTTTGCTTGATTTCAATGCAACTGCACAAAACGAGATTGGATTTCCTATTTGTGTTGGTAGATTCGTATTTCTGTTGGTTGTGTCATGAAAGGTCGGTACAGGCCTTCATCCACATGATTGTACAGTGTGCTTTGAGATGTTGTGCTACTTGTATTGGTACTGTTTTAAATAAATGTTGAATTGAAGCTATTGTATTGCTCTCTTTTCCCATTAAGTAGTGAACAAAAATGGTACCAACCCAGACATGATGTTTGTTGCTTTGTTACAACAAACTCTACAGCACCCCCTTTATAAGTAGATGCAAGCACATGTTGTTGTGCCCACTCTCCCCTGGAACTGTTTATGCTTTTTGTTAATTTTATGTCGCTGGTAAAATTAGGCAATGCCACTCTCAGAATTAACTACTGAATCTTAGCTCAAAACTGCAACACTTGTTAGGGATTGGCGGAATTATTATTTTTGTGGTCGCATGTTTCATCCTCCTTTATTTTGCTAGTAATTGATTCCTTTTATGCCTCTGTTAAAATAGGGATATCTATTCAACTTGTTGCTATTGCGACATTTTGCTTCGCTACATGAAAGACTTATGTTTTAAGAGTGTTTTGTGCAGTTCAACTTGAATGGCACACCGGCGACTTTGCTTAATTTTGTTGGCACTGCACAAAAGGAGATCATGGATTTTCATATATGTGTTTGAATTTCTTTCAAGTCCTCCACGCGAGTTGTTTCAAATCTTGGTCAAGAAAGGTCAGTACCGACTTTCATCCACATGATGGTGGAGTGTGCTTTGAGATGTTGTGCTACTTGTATTGGTACTGTTTTGGATAAATGTTGAATTGAAGCTATTGAACTGTTGTCTTTTACCATTGAGTGGGCAAAAATTGTTCCAACCCAGACATGATGATTGTTTCTTTGTTACAACAAAACTCCGCATCACCCCCTTTATAAGTAGATGGAAGCACATGGTGTTGTTGCACCCACTCTCCCCTGGAACTATTTATGCTTTTTGTTAATCTAATGCTGCTGGTAAAATTAAGCAATGCCACTCTCAGAATTAACTACTGAATATTAGTTCAAAACTCCAACACTTGTTAGGGATTGGCGGGATTGCCATATTTGTGCCCGCATGTTTCATCCTCCTTTATTGGACAGTATTTGATTCCTTTTTTGCCTCTATTAAAACAGGGATATCTATTCAACTTGTTGCTATTGTAGACCAGATTTCCATATATGTGTTGAGATCTCTTTTAGGTCTTCCTCACGAGTTATTTCAAATTTTGGTCTTGAAAGGTCAGTACCGACTTTCCGTATCGACTTTCGTCAGAATTAACTACTGAATCTTAGTTCAAAACTGCAACACTTGTTAGGGATCGGCAGGAGTACCATTTCTGTTAGGGATCGGCCGGAGTACATGTTTAAGAAATGTATTGTTCAGATAATGTTTCTATTATTATATATCAGTTATAGTGTTTTACAAATGGTACTTTCCTGCTTTGTAGTTCTTTCTACATGTTTAACGAAGGTATTGTTAAGATAATGTCTCGGTTAAAATGAATCAGTCGCATTGTTTTAGGAATGGTACTTTTATGCTCTGTCGTTCTTTATACATGTTGAAAAAAGGCATTGTTAAGATAATGTCTTAGTTAATATGAATGAATCACACTGATGGAGAATTGCTACTCTCCTACTTTGTTTCCCATTAAGATAAGGTAGATCAGTAGATGTTTTTCTTCTGGGAGTACAAGTCATCAACCGTTATTTCTCACTAATTGTTTCCCTTATACCTATTGTTGCTTACAGGGATATCAGAATTAAAGCTCGGTTTTATTCCGACTTTGATTTTAGTTGAACTGCACAAAAGGAGCCAATGTGTCTAAGGTAAACTGTTGCATTAGCGGGTCCAGTTTGTTTTACCACTTTGGAGAAAGAAGCAATCACTGTTTGCGCTACATTATAGAAGGAATGATCGAGAAGCTTTACAGAGTATTAGTAGACGCTGGTGACATGACTAGTCTGCAGAGAGCATAGACAACTCTACAACAGGTGGAGTACACTGGGCAATAAGTGTCCAAACAAGTACAACAAGCCATGACAGGACTCCTAGTCTGTCAATGTCATTCTAAGCAACAATGATGGGGCATCTGGGTATGGTAATCTATTTACTGTACTTTCAGTTTGTTAGTCCACCGATAGGTGGGTTGACACTGGGGCCAATATTCATGTGTGTGCTGATGTGTCCTTGTTTTCGTGCATCATATAAATACAAAATCCATAGGGATGTCAGCTTGATTTTAGTGGAACTGCACAAAATGTTGAGATGGTTCGTGTCCTCCATAATACTTCATAATGAACAATACATCGAATGGTTCTCTAATCATTCGTTGTCACCTTGAGCCACCGGACTATCAGATGACAAACTGATGACAAACCCTGCCAGTTCCACAATCATAGGCATTACATATTTTGAATGGGAAAAGCTTGTCAAAGTTTAATCATTGATGTTAGCAAGAAGACATTAGTTTAATATATAGTAATTGGAAAACCTTCTGAAATTTTGCTCATTGATGTTAGCCAGAAGACATGCATTTGATATTTTTGAGTGGGACGCCCTTTCCTGTGAGCAACATCGATCGTTTTTTCCTATTCCTGTCTTCATTTCAGAAGTAAATATTTACTCTGCTGAGATGCATAGTCACATGAATGTTGACTTATGTAAGGCATTTTAAGAGTTTGTTCTGAATGTTGTCTATGTAATGCCAGGCCTTGTGAGTTTGATTGCAAAGTTGAGCTTGGAATGTTGTGGCATGCGGCATCACGAGCTATTCACCATGCCTCCTGAGAATAATGCTTCATATTGTTTTGCAGGTTGAGCTAATGCATGTGATTTACATATTAAGAAGATCATCCTCTTCTGTTGTTTCTGTGCTTAAGAAGCTCATTGTCCTATGTTTCATTCATAGCCTATACAACAACTCTGGTAGGTTAGAGGTGAAACCATATGATCTTCCAACCAACTCATCATCTTAGGTCGTGATTGGATCATCGTTTTCCAACCAAAACCGCTTGTAAAACCGACGCTTATAAATAAAAGCAGATGGTCTCGGGCAAAGCGTTTGGTTGGTCGATTTCGACTAGTAAAATATACACTGGTCTTTCAAATTACACGTGTAACTCGCTGGTTTTCGTTACAGACCACAGGCCCTTGGTTTCATTATGCCTGTATTTTACGCGTTGTTTCCGATGATGAGTAAATTACACTTGTATCTTAATACATGTGTGAAATAAACCAGAGCTCCCAAGTGCGGCCTTACCGTTTCATGCCGTCTTAGTCTCTCGAACGTTCTCATAGGTGTCCGATGATCCTGGCTTCCTGAATGAGCAGCGGACGCTGTATCAGACCATCCGTAGGGCCCGCGAGGCCATCCTCATCATCCTTTGAGTTGTTGCGCTCGTCGTGGCGCCGAGCATTGTCAACATGGTCAACAAACATGAGGATTCAGGAGATGACTTTATTTTGACTGGATGACAATAGGGACCCACTAGGGCCATAGCCGTACGTAGGCAAGTGCCTCCTTATTATGTACCACTATATTTTTTTGCTCCCTCCTGGTTTCCTAACATCATGGTCCCACACCATTGTCAACCTATGTAGTCAATAAACAAGAGAATTGCACAAGGAGCGGCCGACAGCTGGGACCAAGCAGCTCGAGCAGTATTTGTGTTTTTCTTGAGCGATGCTTTCGTTGTTGTTTAGAGGAGAGCAGGGTATTAACTGGGCGGGCTATGGCCCGTATAGCCTAGGCCATATATCCAGCCTAGATATTAATTTTTTTCAAGCTAAAAATGGCTAGCCCAACTATACTTTTTTTTGAGGAATACCCAGGCAAGGTCAACATGTTATTCTCCGCCCCGCTGGGCTGCAAATCTTTTCTAGGAGGGATGGATTAGGCTTAACAAGAAAATGGGCTTTAATAAATAATAAATTGGATGTAATTATAAAAACTGGGTTGTAACTATAAAAAATGCACCAAACACGTAATTAGTTTATCAAATATTATTTTTGGATTTGGAAATTTTTAATTTCATTAGTTGTTGCGCCCGCAATGTTCCGTTGGATTTTTGTGTAAGACAAATTTATATTGAAATTGTATTTAATCTAACTAGAAGTTTCGGGATAAAAATATTTCGGATCCCATCAAAATGTGGGAAATTTTATTGAATTCTATTTTGAACGTTTGGTTGAAATTATTAACCATTGTCCTAGCTAGAAAATGGGTGTAATTTTAACAAACTGTAAATGGGTTGTAGTAAATCCCATTAGAATTCAAAAATGGGCTGTACATTCTTACAAATCTCAAATGGGCTATAAGTTCTCTACCACACACTTGTGGGCCTACTAACTTGATGCGTCCCCTAAAAAAATAAGTTGACACGTATGCAAGGCTTTATCAACTTATAGTCAACACACGGTTCTAGCAACAGTGGCTGTTGGATGTCCATCCAACGGATGTCGTGCTTCTTCTTCAATCTCAGATATTCTAGGTTCACCCGCCCAAAAAATGATTCCTCCCCCTGACATCTGGGGCGCACCGTTTGGAAGGCTGACCTATGGGCCTACTAAGTTGACGCGTACCGAGGGCTTTGTCAACTTAGTCAATATAAACGATTCTAGCTGCAATGACCGTGCGATGTCCATCCAACGGCCGTCGTGCTTCTTCAACCTCTGATCTTCTTGCTCCAGCCTCCCAAAGCAGCGCCGGTCGTGCCGCCTGCTCCTGCCTCCCGTGGCCGGCTGTGCTGCCGCTGAGGCCTCACAGCCCCCTACTACTCGCACCGCTGGCTAGGCCCTGCGGCAACGGCATCCTCACACCGCAGCCGAACCAGTGAACCCTAGTACTCCTCTCCGCGTGGGCATCCACTGCCGCGTCTTCCCCGGCTCCGCGTCTTCCCCTTCCTAGGCCTCGCCGTCGTACACCGCCTTGGTGCTCTCGGCGCGGCGTGGTCAATGTGGTCAACGACTGACTTCCATTGGAAGAGTACTATACATGGAGAGGTTGACAGCTGGGTCCACGGCCGCAGCAAGGAAGTGCCTCCTTATTACACGGAAAATAATTATTCCTCCACCTGACAGGCCACCGTATTTCACGAAAACAGTAGAGACCCACCGGATGGGCCACCGTATTTCGCAAAAAAACATTTCCCCCCTGACTGCTGGGACCCACCAGCTACATCTTCGCACGCAACGAAATGCGTCCATATTACAGGTAAAAAAATGATTCGCCCCCTGACTGATGGGACCCACCAGCTACATCTTCGAACGCAAGGACGTGCGTCCATATTACGGGAAAAACAATTCACCCCCTAACTGCTGGGACCCACCAGCTACATCTTCGCACGCAAGAAAGTGCCTAACAGTCGGGACCCACCTGGTCGAAGCATACGTAGTGTTGTCATTCTGGTCGCAAACGTGTACGTACATACTGGTCGATCGGTTTGTCTGCAGGCTGCAGCGATGAACCGTGGCCGTGGAAGGAAGGGCACGTGTCGTAGTAGAGACGCGCACGTAGCATGTACACGTACGTACAACGGCCAAGGTGCAAGAAAGAAAATACGGCCACGTACGTACATACGGGCGGGGTCTCGAATGCCTACTCACGCATACGTACGGCTAGGGATCGTGTACATGGCTATGGCTGGGTCGGAGCGGAGAAACTGCGTCGTCGTCGTGTTTATGGGGAGCCAACCGGCTGGGTCGGAACAGAATACGTCGTCGTGTTCATCGGGAGTCAACTGGCTTGGACGGAACAACCAATGGAAACGAGGCCTGGCGTACCGCAGACTAGAGGAAATGGCCTTGTGTTCGGCCGACCACGGTGGAAATGGGATCCTGTTCATGGGAGGGGTCTGATGTACCGCAAAACGGAGGAAACGGACCTCCTACGCTCGAAACAGGGTCCTGTTGATCGGGAGGGGTGTGGCGTACCGCAAGACGGAGGAAACGGACTTGTGTTGGAGCGCTACGGTCGAAACGGGGGTCCTGTTCATCGGGAGGGGTGTGGCGTACTGCAAAACGGGACTCCACGGGATACTGTTCATCTCCACCATCGACCTCCTCCAGCCTCCACGGACTACTATTCATCCTCCTTCGACCTCCTCCAGCCTCCACCCGTGACTGTTCATCCACGGGCTCCTGTTCATCCATCCTCCACCGGCTACTGTTCAACCAGCCCTCTTCATGGGGTCCTGTTCAACCACCCCTCCACGAGCTACTGTTCATCCAGCCCTCCACCGGCTACTATTCAACCAACCCTCCACCGGCTGCTGTTCAACCAGCCATCCATGGGGTCCTATTCATCCAGCCCTCCACGGGGTCCTTTTCATCCAATGGCTCGATTGATCGGGGTACTGTTCATCTAGCGGCAACGACCTCTACTACCATGGGTTCCTGTTCATCCAACCCCCACCGGGAACTGTTCATCCAAACCCCCCCAACAACGCTCACTGTTCATCCAGAGGCAGCATCGGTCGGCTTCAGTTAGCAGCCGTAGCAAAGGAATCGCTCGATCAGGTTCTGTTAACAGCCATCGATCGATCACTCGGGTTTAGTAGCGCGTAGCCTGCAGTGCAATCGCTCAGGTTCAGTTAGAGCCCAACGCCTCGCTTGAGTTCAATTAGAGCCCAACGCCTCACACACACGCACGCACGTACGTACAAGAGAAACGCGCATCGCTCGACCCACGACCACCCACCGTAACCAGGAACTCCCCCGATATTGTCCTCGCCCTCGCTTCTACCACGGTTTTCTCCATCATGGACGGCCCAAAGAATGTCATGCAGCCGCGTTTCTGGCCCGCCCAGGATGAAAAGCGCATTTTTCATGAATTTTTGTCATAGAAGTAGGACCCGACCACATATATGATGATACCGTGTTTTGTCACAATTATCGTCATAGAAGTGTCATAAGTATGAAGAAAAGATTTTCGTTCGGCCCAAAATGTCACGGATGTGTCTTTTTTTTGTAGTGTTGGTCGATGTAATGTCATGCCACCAAGACGATATGGTAAAAAAATTGGCATGTTTAACGAAAGTTTGGACACACACCCCTCATAAACCGGAGCAACTGACTAGAAGGCTCGTGGTTCAGAGAGGGAACAATGCATGTTTGATGACGAACGGGAGATAGCTTCCTCTTACGGCCATCAATTTTTTTCTTTGTCTAACATGCACTACTACAAGAGTAATGTGAAATTTTGGAAAATTCTATGGGTCATTTCACCTTTTAAAGAAATTTAAGTGATTCTCTAGCCATTTAATGACTGTAATTCAAATTTGAACTACATCTATATGCAACGGCTAACCATAATGGTTTGAACAATCATATTTGCGTACTTGTGTGCGAGTTAATTGCATGTGCAATAAATTAGAAGGAATTTTCAAACATATTTGTCTCATGACATGGACGCATGCATATGTATGCATGGAGTGACATGGCCTTTTAATTCAAAAAATTAAAAAAATATCAGAAACACATGAAACCTTGCTTGATGTAATGTAATGCCACCAAGATGATGTGGTAAAAAAATCAGCATGTTTGACAAAAGTTTGGACACACACCCCTCACAAACCGGAGCAACTCACTAGAAGGCTTGTCATTCCAAGACGGAACAATGCCTGTTTGATGACGAATGTGAGATAGCTTCCTCTTACGACCTTCAATTTTTTCTACGTCTAACGTGCACTACTACAACTATAGTGTGAAATTTTGGAAAATTCTAGGGGTCATTTGACCTTTTAAAGACATTTAAGTGATTTTCTAGCCATTTAATAACTGTAATTCAAATTAGAACTACATCTACATGGAACGCCTAACCATAACGGTTTGAAAAATAATATTTGTGTACTTGTGTGCGAGTTAATTCCATGTGCAGTAAATTAGAAGGAATTTTCAAACATATTGGTCTCACGGCATGGGCACATGCATGGAGTGCCATGGCATTTTAATTCCAAAAAATTGAAAAATGATTAGAAAAACATGAAACCTTGCTTGATTTAATGTTATGCCACCAAGATGATGTGGTAAAAAATTGCCCGGTTTGACGAAAGTTTGGACACACACCCCTCACAAACCGGAGCAACTCACTAGAAGGCTCGTGGTTCCGAGAGGGAACAATGCATGTTTGATGACGAACGGGAGATAGCTTCCACTTCCGGCCTTTAAATTCTTTTCTACGTGTAACGTCCACTAATACAACTGTCATGTGAAAATTTGGAAAATTTCAGGTGTCATTTGACCTTTTAAAGACATTTAAGTGATTTTCTAGCCATTTAATGACCGTAATTCAAATTTGAACTACATCTACATGCAACGCCTAACCATAACGTTTTGAAAAATCATATTTTTGTGTACTTGTGTGTGAGTTAAAAAATCATCAGACGATGTGAATATCTGGTGTTCAAAAAAGAAAATGTATATATCTTGCAAGACAACTGGCCCCCACATGATTGGCACTCTATCTCAAGGCTCAAAGTTTGGTAGGTGAGTGGCGGGGATAATTAATCAGACACGGTTCTGTATTGGAAACTGTCAGCTATTATGTTCACACACGGATTTTGGCTAATCTGTTCACACACACATTTTGATGCGGGAATCGTATGTAATTCAAACTAGAGTACTCGTAAATTCTGGCGACCGGCGTGTGTACTGTCCCTGTCAATCTAGATTCTGGCCGCCAATAAATACTACCATGCTCACGTCGTCCCGCCTGCATTCTCATCTACATCCTCCCCTCGCTTTCCCTCTCCCTCCCTCTCTCTCTCTCTCTCTCAAATCTCTACCATGGCACCGCCGGTCTGCCCACGC
>NC_041384.1:443183690-443198597 GCF_002162155.2 Triticum dicoccoides
GAGGACCCCTACGCGCCACCGGAAGAGGTTGCGCTGGACCCCCCAACTTTGGATTGGTTTTGGGGCCAGTACAATCTTTGTCTATGGAAGTCGCTGTCGCCGGCTGAGAAAGCCAGGAAAGTGGCGTTCAAGAAGGAGATGGCGGAGGAGGAATCCAGGTACTAGGTGGCCTGTGAAGCCCATGATGCCGCCTTGAAAAAGGAGGCGGCGGAGCTTTGCGGGTGGGCACGTCACCGTGCCAAGGAGGTGTACGAAGACGGGTACTTTACGAGGAAGGTAATAGGCACTGGGTGCCTCATCGCTACATGGAGGTGGGCCGATAAGCTCCAGCGTGCCATCGACGAGGAACTTCGGTGGGCGCTCAACGAAATGGCAAGATCGTTCGCGCGCGTCTGCCAGCAAGAGGCAGATCGGTACGTCAAGAGCTGCAAGGCGGAGGAGGTGGAGTACTGCCTCCGCACTGGGAAGACGCCGCGCACCAGGGAGCTGCTAGGGAGGGGCTGCCGGAATACTGGCCCCAGGAGGGATTATTAGTTTTAGTATTGTTCGTTTTCAATTTTATGCATTGTACCTAGTAGTTAAGTATCATCACGTATATGTGTTGATTATATATATATATATATATATATATATATATATATATATATATATATATATTCTCTGATGAACTAATGAGCAATTAATATATATATACTATGAATTCCATTTTCTATCTGTTTTTGTATACTAATTTGAATCTAACTATTATCATCCACATATACAGAATGGAAAGCGTATATACACACATTGAAACAGAACATATAAGAACGGAAAACAGAGTACACACATATTAACAGAGGAATAAACAGAGCAATACTATGACTGCTGTGAATACATAGCTATCCACGTAGAAACGACTCAACAAAATAAAATGCGTCCATGAGACCATGACCAGCAGCCCTTGCCTACGGTAGATCTTGGCTCTTCCTGAACTCGTGCAGGCATTCGTCGAAGTGGTCGACATGCTCGCAGTACATCTGGAGCGCGATCTCGAGCTGCAAGTTGGCTATTTCATCGGAGATCACCAGCTCGAGGATGCAACGGTCATGTTCCTCTACTGCGCCCAGGTGGACACCTGGGCCAAGGAGGCGGTCGAGCCTACGGACCAGCGCATTGGCATCCAGCGGGCCGCGGACAAGACGAACGGCGCCACCCATGCGAACAGCATAGCGGGCGTCTGATGCAAGTACATCGCAGCTGACCACTGGTGCAAGTACGGCGCTGAGGGCCTCTACCCACTCCTAGCAAGGAATGGGGGTACTGACGGGATGTGTACCCATCTGCGACGCCGTGGCGACAGTAGGCAAGCACCGATGGATCCGCTCTTGCTATGCAGCGCGCCGTGCCTCTCGCTCTGCGGGGCTCCAACGGTCTCGCCGTGCGGCGAGCCGCAGCCTATCGCCGCAGACGCGCCTAGCTTGCTCTGCGGCGCGCCATCGACCATGTTGTGCCATGAGCTACAGCCTGTCGGCGCTGACATGCCAATCTTGATCCGCGACACTCAAGCGCCATGCGCCATAGGTCTTCTCAACCCTGGCGATGATGCGCATCACGGTGTCATCCATCACATTGCCGAGGAGCGCCTCGGCCTCGACGGGCCATGGCGCCTGCTTGTTTTCCTCGTCGACGAGGTTGATGGCAGAGGCGGCGCTTTGGTTGGTTGGCATGCTTGGAAAAGGTGGAAGTGCCACAGGCTGCGATTGTTGCCTCTGTGCGTCGTGCGTAGCCTAGGTTTATGCGCAATATCGCTGGGTGGCGGGAAACAGGTGAGGAAATGGCGGGAAGCGGTGGCGTGTTCATAAAATGCCATCAATTAATGGAAACTTAGCATAGAAGGCACACAGAGCTAGCACAGGAAGTAGATGATGATCAGATGAACACGGACCACACTAGGGAACTCGTTGGTGATGGATTCATCAATCACAAACGGTTGAATATTAGCAAGCATTTGCCCACAACACACACGGCTTATTCCATCACAAACAGGTCAGATGGATGAACTGTATGCCACATATCGCACATTGTCAAAAAGTAATGCGGTAGACCTTCTTTAACATGTGTTAAAAAATAAAAAAATAAAAAACAAGGACCTCGAGGCCAATGGCCAATAGATGTTGTGTAGACAGAGCATATCACATACGTCTTATTAGAAGCAATCGTCTGTGTTATTATCGGTCTTCGCACACATTTCTGATTACAGACCTATTTGTCGCGTATCACACACATCTTGTTAAGTTCATATTAGGGATTACGAGTATGAAGTAGATGTGATAGATTGTAACTCTTCTCGCTTGATTAATTCATCTCAAGAGGTCCACTTTATATATAGAGGCCTAACAATTAAAAAATTAATCATCCTTACATGCATACATGCATGCGTCACTCTGGAGCCAAAAACTAATTGCGAGTATGCAGGTTGCAGTCCCTTGCTCTACATATAACTCGCCAACTCTACTAATTCGTGTATCAGTATATGTATATATGTAGTCCGTTCCCAGTACATGTGTTCGGAAGACTGGACATTTGTACTTCTTCAAAATTTTCTTTTCATAAAAAGTTCCTTGGAAGAGATTGCTAAGTTTAACGAGCAATGTCCCTTTTACATCTATTTACAGTGTGTTTTCTTTTGGTTTCACCACATTTTTAGGTTTTTACAGGTTGTGTATAGTAGAGGAGGCATTGAGGATGAAACCTGAATGTCCATTGTTCTTGTCCGCTCCCGATCTCAGTAGACCTGTGTGATGTGCTCTTGATCCTTTCTCTATTTTTTGTTAAATGAATCTCTGACCGAGGAGAGCATGTTCTTTTATTCGCTTGCAATTGTGAAACTTTTTTTTGGTTTTCTTATTGTATAGTATGAACCTTCCAAATTATTTGATCCTGGAAATAAGTTGCCAATTTTCTGTGTGCAATGAGCTGGGAACCAGGGTCATCCCTCTCACCACCAGTCGAACATACAACTTCAGCCACCATGTCGAGTGATATAAAAGTGTTCTTTGTTTCTTAGAGCAACAACACGAGATTGTGTCTCCTCTTGCTCCTGGTGCATGTTGCTGCCCTCCTTTCCCCTCTGACTTGACTTGCTTTACATTGTGTGAAGTTGTTTACTTTCAACTTTACAACGTTGTATCAAGTTCGCAACTGTACTTGGCTACAACTATAACATCATGCATTTCTCTTCCAGTTTATTGAATATATTTTTAAGGATTGAATGTTCTATCTGGTACTGTCCTATCACTCATTTAACTATCTTAATTTTTTCACAAAACTCCTTTTGTAGCTAAGATTTCTTTGTACAACACATACTAATTATTGCTCTTATTCTTAAATCTTATTTCACTTTATTCAGCTGCAGGCTGGGTTAAGATTGTTTTTGTGCCAGAAATAGACTAGGAAATGCTCTAACCTTGGCAGCAAAAATCGTCTAAATTTCATAAATAAGGTAGTGGAATATCTTTGAATATGTTCATTTAAATATCTTGAGTTCACCTGTATGGGTTGCTTCTGTGCACACTTTCTTTGATATGAATTTCTAGGTGAGAAATTCTTTCATGGTAATGATGTATTATCGATATTTACTATGTTTCTTAGGCCTATAGGTTTCTTTTTGTGGGATGCAATTACGGTACAATATGAATATGATCCTCGAGTTGCATATTATTTGCTTTGGACATAGACATGTGCCATGTAGTATAACATTTATAAAGAATGTCTTGGAAATTGCAAGTAGATGATTATGGTTACGCTGTAACCTTAGGATTAAGATATATATGATGATAGAATCCAAAGATGCTTGCTAATCTATAACAATAAGATCCAATCACGTGCAATATGTTTTATTCATAAAAACGGGGAATCAATCTGGCTGAAAGTAGTCATCTTATGGCATGGTGTGAAGAGGTTGTTCACAAACCTCTGTTAGGTGCTCCATCCTTTGTCACTCTGATTTGATTTCCTAATATCTGGCTTGTCTGAACAGATGTGTGTAGATCTGAGAAAGAAGAGGAATAATCCGGAACAATTTAGTGAATAAGAACTAGTTGGCATTTCTCTCATGTGAACGCGGTCATGCCTGCCTATTGATTTTATTATTTGTGCTAATGCAAACATGAATTTCTATAGTTCTTGACGCAACACCGCTAATTACACAATCTGCAATACATGATCATTTCTGGTGGAAGTTTAGTGCATGAATTAGCATTCTGTAAACTTGGTCTAAGCTCATGTCTCTAGGCCAGGATAGATTTCTCAATATCATTTTTGGGATTGTTTCAACACTGAGCAACATTGCGAGGTCAACCATTTCTGATTTCTTTGTCATATCTGTAAAACATTGACACACCAAGTTTACGTGTGGTGTCTCAATTTTGTCACCAGCCACTTTCAACTCATTCAATTTTGTCTCGAGGTCTCCCCAACTATGTTTGGGTTTAGAAAAACAAAGAACTATTTTGAAGTCATTTTCGCATCAGCTACTTTGTAGGTATTATGTGCGTTGTCAGGGATCTAATATCATGTAGTTCCAGGGATTTCAGAAGGTCTGGTCAGTCCATTGTTCTTGCCATGTGTTACTCTTTCTCATTACTATGATCATCAGTGCTCTTGACATCGGTTACTTTTTCTCATTACTATGATCGTCAGTGCTCTTGACATCGGTTACTTTTTCTCATTACTGTGATTGTTTATGCTCTTGACATCGGTTGTTCTTGCTTTATGGTTGCCTCCCAGTGCACTTTTATTAGTTCTAACATATTAATGTTAATATGCTTGATTGACCATATTATATATTTCACTTCACCGGGGTGGTTGGTGGAAGTGGTAGTTAAAATATTTTGCTTAAAACAATGTCTCTAATTAAGAAGTTTATACAATTGAATCTTCTTGATTGACTATTTTGTAGCTTGCTCTTAGTTTTATAGTATTAATTCTTAACATTATATCTCTTAAAATTAGTTAAATTGAATGAGTTGCTTCACTGTTTTCAAATAAGTAGTTTCATCCCTCACTGTGTCCTGAACTTATTCTTACTGCCTTTTATGACTTAAATGTAACTATTGGCATATAATCTCATGGCTTAAAATCTTAGTTGAGAATGTATTAGAAGTTATAAGATCTGGAGTTTCCACTATTTCATCCAGCGGTATTCCCAGTAACTGAATATTAAGAGCACTAACGATCATAGGTTGTACATTTAGTTACCGGGAAATGCTTTTATCTTGCAGGCCACTTTTACATTTACTTTTTCAATAATGAGATGACTATGAACAAAGTATCAAGTTTTTTGCCTTGGCATTACTGTGTACGGATGGTTACTAAAAGAAGAAGGATTCAAGCGGCATGCCTTCACTTGACAGATGCTTTAACCGCAAGAACTGTTGTTATTTTCCTTTCCTTTCCTACATTGATGGTAGTTCACCTTTGATTCTAGAAGTCGCAAAGGACTGAAGGGTAGAGATTTCCATTGTCATTGAATTGGTGCGATTGTCACCAAGTTAGTGTTGCGGATTGTTTCTATTTTAGAGCAAGAAGCCAAATCATGTTCTTCATTGTAAATCTTGAATAACTTGTTTACTGTCACTTCTATATCTATTGTAAACTTTCGTTCCTAGTGTGGTACTTATCAATCTTGGTGTGCCCTTCCATTGCAGCAAACCAATATGTCTTTGTTTCTTAAAAAATTGTCATTTCAAGTTTGCACCTCTATTATAGTAGAACATGTCATAAACATGGCATTGGGAATTATTTGTCAAGTTCCCTTCAAAAAGGAGAGATGTCTATAGAGAGTGGCTCCATAACTAAAGAGATGACAAACATTGTGCAAGGTATTGTTTGTTCTTCTCATTTCAAAAATTAAGAAATTACAATGCATGTGAACTATATAGGTTGTGAAGGACAAAATACTATGGATCCTTAGGAGTGGGAGGGGAGAGTTTACCAAGGACAAGCATGACTTTGGATTCCTAAGTTCCAGCTAACATTGCAAAATTGTGTAGATAGAATGCCCGCATTTTGAAAATTCTACTGTATTACATAGTTTGTGACTATGTTTCTTTCAATTTTCGTTATTATTCAAATAACTCTTGGTTTGAAATGAGACTTTGTGCAATTTGGCGCAACGGGTAATGTTATTATACATCTTATTGTAGTCAGTAAACTTTCCATTCTTATTGTAGACAGCACGCCTTCATTTTTTATCAAGGTGGGTTAATTCGTTACCTTATGTGCTTGCCCACAACTAAACCAACTAAATCATGGACTTTCTTTTCAATGTGTACATGGATTTAGCGGGTCTCTACATCATTTGGCGCAACAAGTGGCATATGAACCTCTCACATGCTTATGCACCCAAAAGCACAACACAAAGAGGTTTCCTTTTCTTATGCAAATGGAAAATAAAAGTTTGGTGCAAACGGTGTTAAAAAATATATCCTTAATTGGTCTTTACATCTTATACAAATATGTTTTTTACTCAGAATTCTCATCGTGATAACCATATTCTCGGCTAAAACAATGCTTCCTTAGCTGGTTTGTACATGTTATACGAATACACTTTTATTTCAAACTCAAATTTCACAACATGGTACACATATTTCCATTGTGACATTGTTTAAAATAGGCTTTCTATTACCAATGTCTTCAAAATGAAAGTATTTTGATCGACAACATGGCTTTAGTGGGTCTCTGCGCCATTTGACGCAACGGGTCAACTAGTAATTCTTAAATATTCCATAAAAAATCTCCGTGAAGTTTCAACTTGTTTGGAGTTGTGCAGAATAGGTAGCCTGACATAGCTTTTCCAGGTCCAGATTCCCATTTGCCGGAATTCTCCCTCTTGTTGTGTACCTTGCAAATTATGAGAGAAAATGCATTAGAATTACTCCAAAAAGCATTATTATGGATAAAAATATCATAAATAACAGTAAGAAAACATGATGCAAAATGGACGTATCAGCTGTTTCGTCCAAGCCAGTTGGCTCTCGATGAATACGACGACGCAGTTTCTCCGTTTCGTGCCAGCCATGTACACGAGCCCTAGCCATTCGTATGCGCGAGTAGGCGTTCGAGACCCCGCCCGTATGTACATACGTGGTCGTATTTTTTGGCGTGTGGTTGTATGTACGTGTACACGGTTTAGACGGGACAACCTGAACTACTACGTGGGGGGCTCCACTATGACATGTGGCACTACTTACTCAGCCATGGTTCATCGTTGCAGAGCGACCGATCAACCAGTATGTACATACACGTTCGCGACAAGACAGACAATGGTACGTACGCTTCGACCGGGTGGGTCCCAACTGTCAGGGAGGATAAGGACGCACTTCCTTGCGTGCGAAGATATAGCTGTTGGGTCCCAGCTGTCAGGGGGAATCTTTTATTTTTGCCCGTAATAAGGATGCACTTCCTTGCGTGCGACGATGTAGATGGTGGGTCCCAGCAGTCAGGGGGAGAAAACATTATTTTTGTGGGTAAAAAGGATGCAGTTGCATGAATGCGTCCTTGGGCGCGGTGTGTCACCACTGTTAGCCTCTCACGTACAGTAATCTTCCGATGATTCTCGTTTGTTGACCATGTTGACCACACTGTGTCGAGCGCACCAAGGCCGGTGGACGACGGCGAGGCCCCAGATTGGAATGACCCAGAGATGGGGAAGACACAGTAGTGGAGTCGCAGATGGAGAGGAGTGGGAAATTTGAGTGGTTCGGGTGCGCAACAGCACTGCCGCCCACGGGAGACAGTAGCAAGAACAGACGTCGAAGAAGGAGCATGGTTGTTGGATTAACATCCAACGGTCCAGCTCCTAGAATCATTAGTTGATTATGTTGACAAAGCCCTACGTGCACGTCTGCTTAGTAGGCCCACAAGTCAGCCACCAAATCTTCCGGGTCCCAGCTGTCTTCGGGAGGAGTATTTTTTCGCATAACAAGGAGGCACTTCCTTCCATGCAAAGATACAACCGGTGGGTCCCAGCTATAAGGGGGAGGAAATAGCTTAATAAGGAGGAACTTTCCTTGTGTGCGACCATGGACCTCGTGGGCCCTAGTCGTCATGCTCTCCATGTACAGTCCTCTTCCGATGACTCTCATTTGTTAACCACGCCGCGCCAAGTGCAGCGAGGCGATGAATGATGGCGAGGCCCCTGACTGGAACGACCCAGAGATGGGGAAGACGCGGAAGTGGAGTTGCAGATGGAGAGGAGTGGGAAACTTGACTGGTTCAGGTGCGGGTGGGCCTACACTCGGCAGAGAATAACATGAGGTCCGGAGTGGAGGGATGGCCTAGCCGTCAGCGGGGTAGCGTTTCGCTGCGAGGCGCGCAAAACAGCGCCGCTGGGCGCCGGAGCCTGGAGTAGGCGGTCCCGGCAGCGCTGGGGGAAGAAGACGAGAGATTGAAGAAGAATGTAGGTTGTTGGATGTAAATCCGACGCCTTGCTTAGGCTTCGACATTTGTATTTTTATTTTTTGCGAAAGTGCTTAGGCTTCGACCTACTGGCCCACCTGTCAGCCAGTCGATTTGGGTTTTTAGCCCATTTGGTGGGCTGGGTGAAACAATGATGTAGCATCTAGACAGCCCGTTTATATATTATGGTAGAATTTAAAGCCCATTTGCTTTTTTCCCAAAATCCACAGACTTGATGGGCTGGGTGAAAATATCATGTTGGGCTAGACGGAGAAATGTTATAAAAAACATAAACACATGATTGCACGTCTATTACTGCATTGGTAAGTAAAATCTTTGGAAGATTATGTACCGAATCACTAGGAGTTAACTTGCCAAGTTATATATAAACAATTATTATTATTATTTTGTAAGAAATTTCAATTTACGAAAGAAAATATCATTTTAATTTGATGAGTTAATAGGACATGGGGTATTATCATTTTAGGCTAGACGTGGGACAGTTGAGTTGGTTCTAGGGAAAAGTACTGGGAGAAAACTCAGTTTACATCAAAAAGGAAAGTGGGAGAAAATTCAGATATAGGATTAATGAAAACGAAAAATAAAGGAAGTGGGAAGGTCTATAAAATGGTTGGACGAACGACAGGTTTAACAGAACCGTATGTTGTTTCTATATATATATATATGTGTGTGTGTGTGTGTGTGATAAAATAAGATATAAATATATATACTATTATAGAAGGGAAAACATAGGTTCAGTTTTGCATTCTTATAGAAAAATAGAACTGAGCTGTGCATCGTCTTGAAAAAACAAACATAACTTGGGTTCCTCATGTTATAGACAAGCTAGGTTGGGAGGTCCAGAGGCCGCTTGATACAGCTGAATCCAAAAAAACATTGAAACTTGTCATTGGCTGCCCATGTTAAACAACAAAACCTAGGCCATGGACCTGGTGGGCCCGGGACTATCAGCCTCTCGATGAGCAGTTGTCTCCCAATTCCTCTTGTTTTGCTAACCATGTTGGGAACGATAGACGGCGGCGCCACAGCGAGAGCACCAAGGCGTAGGACGACGTTGAGACCTCGGACCGAACGAACCAGAACGGGGGAAGATGCACGCGGAGTGGAGTATGAGGGTTGACTTGTTCGGGAGCATGGCGGGCCGGTGGAGCTGCCTCCGCCGGACAATGTGTGGGAGTAGAGGGATGGCCTGGCCAACAACATAGGCTATGATGGCCAGCCGCTGTATAGGAAGGCAATGAAAGATTGAACAAAATAAAGAAATACAAATGGATAGGTGGTTGGTCCCATATGTCTGTGTACGAGTCCTGCTGGGTCCACCTGAGAAGGGGAATATGTTGGGAGGAAGGATATTCAAAGCACGGCAGCCGAGTGAACTACTTTTTTTAAACGGGCGAGTGAACTAGTTACATATATAAGCAAATGGCCACTAAAAAAGAAAACAGGTTAATGGGTTCTTAGAAGAAATATTTCGGACAACACAGATAATTACGACACATAGGCTAATGCATGAAACACTTAGATGATAAAGGTGCCTAAACAGATAAAGTACAACATCTAGACCTTCCTCGCACGCTTGATCATGACGCTGCGGCTGTCCGTGTACTCGTCAGTTACAGGAAGCAGACACGCCCTCATGTCCAAGATCCTCCTGTACATGTTGTAGCATCCGTATGCGTCCTTGGCCGTGTAGATTATGTAGGCTAGATTCAGAGGTACCTCCCACATGTTTAGGTCCTTGGTATCGTTGTCTTCTTCCATGTTGGCGTAGCAGGGGTCGATGATGGTCTCGGTGAGGTCAACCACGGAGTCCTTCTCCTGCCCGTTGCTAATGATCTTGTATTGCTTCTAGATGTCGACAAGCTTGTTGCACCAGATGTACGAATCGTCGCGTTCTTCCTTCTCTCCACCGTAGTGAAGGTGCAGTTGGCGCTGCCGATGAAACGGGAGAATGGTCTAGAACCTCTGATGTCGCTACAACAGTGGTAGATGAGAACCTCATCTCGCATACGTACCTGGGCGACCGCGATCCGTTGGTCCCTGTCAGGACATGAATGGATGGGCATAAGGTCTACTCCTGCTACCTTGTGCTTTCTCGTCCTGTAGGTACTGCTTGAACTCGGTGAAGCAGAGCTCCACCGAGTCTGGATCGTTGGTGTACATCACATTCAACTTGGTGCAGCCATGGGACTTAACGGCGAACTCAAAGGTGAACTCCTTGCTGAAGTCCATATCCAGTAGGGTCACCCCTCGGATCACCATTGGAGTCTCTTCAAGTGAACGAGTGGATAGGCGGCTGTCGGTGTCAAAACCAGCGGATCTCGGCTAGGGGGTCCCGAACTGTGCGTCTAAGGCGGATGGTAACCGGAGGCGGGGACACAATGTTTACCCAGGTTCAGGCACTCTCGATGGAGGTAATACCCTACGTCCTGCTTGATTGATCTTGATTATATGAGTATTACAAGAGTTGATCTACCACGAGATCATAGAGGCTAAACCCTAGAAGCTAGCCTATGATTATGATTGTTTTTGTCCTACGGACTAAACCCTCCAGTTTATATAGAACTCGTAGGGGGCTAGGGTTACAGAGAGTCGGTTACAAGGGAGGAGATCTACATATCCGAATTGCCAAGCTTGCCTTCCACGCAAAGGAGAGTCCCACCCGGACACGGGACGAAGTCTTCAATCTTATATCTTCATAGTCCAACAGTCCGGCCAAAGTATATAGTCCAGCTGTCCGAGGACCCCCTAATCCAGGACTCCCTCAGTAGCCCCCAAACCAGGCTTCAATGACGATGAGTCTGGCGCGCAGATTGTCTTCGACATTGCAAGGCGGGTTCTTCTCCAAATTTCGAATACCTGTCGAGTAGTGTTCGGCTTCCCATAAATGTTGCACTCCTCGGCTTCTGCGCCTTAATAATGGCTATCTTCCACGTGTTGAGCGAATGTGAGAAGTCGGGGCATTTTTACATTCGCCACCCTAACCCTCTGAGTAAATCGCCTATTTAAGAGACGGGGATCCTCAGATCCAGATCACACCATCCTCCCACAGCGAGTATCCATCGGAGCGCGCCCGAAAAAAGCCCATCCCATCATGGCCGGCCATCGCAGCTCCTTCTCTCGCTCCCGTAGCGCTAAGCCATGCAATTGGGCGAAGTTTTCCGTCCCTCACAACCAATTAGTATAGTTACAGACCCAGGGGTTTCTCCCTCCTGCGTATATGGTCCCTGTCCGAGCCAGACTAGCCACCTATAATGGCGGAGAGCTTCCCCAACCCGTCCATGGGGGAATGGGTATGCCTTGTCCCTTACTTATTGAGGGGACTCGGATTTCCAATCTATCTGTTCCTCCGCGGGCTCCTAGAGTTCTACGGCCTCCAGCTGCATAACTTTACTCCCGCCTCCATATTGCACATCGCCAGCTACGTCGCATTTTGCGAGCTGTTTCTGGGCTGCGAAGCTCAATTCGAGCTATGGAAAAGGCTATTCTGCCTCGTACCTCGTATACAGAAGGAGTCAATATATCAAATGAGTGGAGCCGAAATATGGCGCATCGCCGGGACCGAAGAAGACATCCGAAGACTGGCCTTTGGAGTGGTTTTATATAGAGGACGTCCCCCTTCCGGACCCTATTCGGATAGGCCTTCCTGGGTTCAATAATGCCCCTTTGAAGAAACGACATAGCTGGCATCCTCGGAGCCCCAGGAGGAAGATAACAGAGAGGTCCTTTACCTCATGGGCAGGATAGAAACGCTGGCCAAATCAGGACTGATAATAATCGAGGTTATGTCAATTTGCATAATGCAGGGGGTGCAGCCACTTCAGTATAGGTGGAAACCCACGTGGCACTTCAATGGAGAAGATGATGCTACCCGCTACGGCCGTAAAGGTCCGGACTCCGCCGCTGCTCTAGCGAAAGTACTATCCGATTTATACAAAGGAGAGGAAGAGGTGTTCATCCGTATTAAGCCACTAGATGGATTCTCCATGTACAACCCCCCAAACTGGGTGAGCTGCTACCTTTTACTCCAAATCTTCCAGCATTCTTCATTATAAGTATTTACCTTGCTATTTCATAGCAGAAACTGCGAAAAGCTGTGAGGGAGGTCCATAGCCCGTCTCCATAGCCAGAGGACCCTGACCGGGCCCTCGACCCCGGACTCGAAGAAGATCCGGACATATTCGTGGATCTCATCGACAGGGCGTTCTATCAGTTGAGCTGCGACGGAGCGTTGGTGGCTATCATAGCCGATTATCCAGGCCTGCTCCCTGCATCGCATGTAAGTAAAACCAGAGTCCCAACTTCCGAGAAGGATCCCTTTTTTGCACTTCACCCATCACACACACATGGTGTCCTACAGGGAAGGCCCTCGGGACACCACGCCGAACCCGTGGTGACTCACTAGCAAGGGGCACCGAAGCCGGATAGGCTTAATAGGAAGGCGGTCAGGACTGAGATGCCGTCGCTGAGGTATGAAAAAAACCCTGCTCCGTGGTTTGTCGTCTTTAAAATATAATAACGTCCATGGTTTCTGGCAGGAAAAACGCTCATGGGACCATGCCCGGAGAGCCTGCCGGCCATGCCTCCACCAGCCGGACACCAGAGCCAGACTTAGGGGCAGATGCTAACGTGGGGACAACACCGAACGTTCCTCCTATAGAGGATGCGGATAGGCTGTTTGCTATGAATTCTGAAGTGGAGAGTGCCATGAATCACAGGCGCCGCCGGGCCATACTCCATGACCCTGGTTTCTCTAAAGAGGCGCTCGATGCCTTCAACTCAGGAGACGCGTACATCTGAGCTACGCAAAATGGTTTTGCCAAAGCCACGGACCAGTATGTAAAGGATATACGGGTAAGAAAATCTGATAATTATATATACCAGTAGCCCCTGAGACTTGAAACAGTTGACACAATTGATTTAAGGATCATTATTTGTGTAGGCTCTTACGGAGAAGAATACCCAGTTGTCTCAAGAGCTGGAGGAGTGCAAACCCCAACTTCGGGCCACAGTTGCCTCAATGAAGGAGTCCGTGAAGGCCCCATCTGGTAACACTTGCTTCTATCAAAAAGAAGGATATGTACCAGTTTAGTATTCGGCATGTATGCAAATCTAACAATAGATTCTGTAGATGACACCGGAGTGAATCCGGAGGTCGTGCGAGGGGATGAGCAACATTCTCGATGATAGCTAGAGGCTGGCGAGCGTGTGTTGACGCGGGTTAGGCAGGAGAAAAATGATCTCCAAGATGCAAATACCCATCTGGGCATTGAATTGAAAGATGTTCGGGCCCAGCTAGCTGACTCCGTAAAGGAGAATAAGAGGCTTCGACGCGGCATTTTTAGTAAGTGCTTGAACAAACTTTTTATAGAGTTCGGCAAAGAAATCGACTAACAGAGTTATGTCTATAGGTATGCTGACGGGTCGTCCTAAAGAGGAGATGCCCGGATCTATGGGCGATCTTCTGCCAGAGCTCTCACAGCTGCACGAACAAGTTCAGCAGGTGATGTAGGGCATTTCCCAAGCCTTGTGGTCATCCGCCTCCCTGCCAGGAGGCATGGGGGAGCTTGTAGAGATGCTCAAGGGAGCGCGGCGGCGCTTCCGATTATGGAAGATATCAGCCTGCCGACAAGGTGCAAGGGAAGCCTAGGCCATGGTGAAGACGTGATATACCAAGGCTGACCCGAACCACATGGCCGAGGTCGGACCTGTGGGGTCTGATGGGAAAGAGATCCCCGTCAGTTTAGTGTATGACTAGGTGAAACTAGCCGCAAAGTATTCCCAACAGGATTATAGGCTAGATAGCCTGTTGGATGGTATAGAAGAAGAATTTAGTCAGTCTAAGTGACTATGTACTTCAAGTGACATATATTGTCCCTAGCCGGATTGTAAATCATTTGTCATGGCGGGCCTTTTCGCTTCAACCTCCGGACCCGGTAGTCCGGAGTGTATCCGAATACCCGCTCAGTTATGCAAAAACCGGGGTACGCATGGAAACCAGGCGTAGGGGTCATTAGTGCTTGAACAGACAAGTACCCAACTAGCTATGTTATATTACATGGATAGTAAGAAACATCTTCTAGGGAGAATAGTTCCGTTAAGGGTTCCTTTCCCTGGGTGCGCATGCATTAATGTGCATGTCTGAGCTGCGAGAAGAGACGCAGGATATAAACATCTGGGGGCATGTATTGTAATAATTTAAAGTCATCTTTTGTTCACCGACTGAATATTCCCTTAAGAACACTAGCTTTCGGCTTCACCCAGTCTGAGGTACATATCCAGCTGACCCGGCAGTAACAATTGCAGAGGTGCTCCCCTTATGCCCTAGCCGAATTAACGGGAACGTAGGGCATAAACACAAGAGCCAGGCAACCCAGCTTGGCCAAAACTTAAGTCACATCGATGCATATAATGGTGAAGAATAGGTACATGTGGAAAAGTAACACA
>NC_041384.1:443198928-443245570 GCF_002162155.2 Triticum dicoccoides
GGGGGGGCATAGAGCCCGGAACATAGTTATATTAAGCTTCTGTATAAGAAGCCCCCAATTATAATGAGCACGCCTAGCGTGTCAAGACTGTGTAGTCAGGACACAGTTTAACCTTTTAAGGTCGTGGAGAAAAAGGGAAGAAAGAAAGAAAGAAAAAGACAGATAACAGATATATAAAAAATTGACGGAGGTAAGGAGACGAACACAGAGTCCAATACTAGGCGTAGAACCTTCGGAGTCTGGCTGCGTTCAATGGGTTTGGCTCGAGTCGATTGTCCGATGCATCCCGCAGACGGTACGCTCCACCGGTCAGAACTTTGTCAATAATGAAGGGACCTTCCCGTTTGGGCTTGAGCTTGTCCTTTTTGTTCTCTGGTAGGCGCAGAACGAGTTCGCCAACGTTATAAGTTTTGCCCGTACTTGTCTGCTTTGATATCGCCGAGCCTGTGGCTGATAGAATGCGGAGCGGGCTTTTTCCACGTCACGGTCCTCCTCCAGGGCGTCCAAACTGTCCTACCGATCAAGCTCGGCTTCTTTCTCTTCGTACATGCGCACCTGAGGTGAGTCATGAATGATGTCGCAGGTCAGTACCGCCTCTGCGCCATACACCATAAAGAACGGTGTGTATTCGGTAGTGCGATTCGGTGTGGTCCACAGCCCCCATAGTACGGAGTCAAGCTCCTCCACCCAGTGCGTATCTGTTTCCTTCAAGGATCACACTAATCTGGGTTTAATGCCGCTCATGATAAGACCATTTGCTCGCTCGACTTGACCATTAGTTTGCAGGTGATAGACAGAGGCATAATCGAGCTTAATGCCCATTTTGCTGCACCAAGTTTTTACATCATCCGCTGTAAAGTTCGAGCCGTTATTGGTGATGATGTTGTGGAGGACGCCGTAACACTGTACAACCCCAGATATAAAGTCTATCACTGGTCCAGACTCGGCCGTTTTAACTGGCTTGGCTTCAATCCATTTGGTGAATTTATCCACCATGACCAATAGGTATTTTTTCTTGTGGCTTCCCCCTTTAAGGAGTTCGACCATGTCAAGCCCCCAGACCACGAAGGGCCAAGTAATGGGGATTGTTTGGAGAGCGGTGGGTGGCATATGGCTTTGGTTTGCGAAAAGCTGGCAACCGAGGCAACGTTGAACGAGGGCCTGTGCATCTGCTCGGGCCGTCGGCCAGTAAAAACCTGTACGGAAGGCCTTGCTTAGAAGGGCCCGAGCTGCAGCGTGGCGGCCACCAAGTCCAGCATGAATTTCTACCAAAACTTGCCGTCCTTCCTCTTCGGAGATGCACCTTTGAAGTACTCCAGTAGCGCTTTTCTTATAGAGCTCTCCCTCGTGGACCTTGTAGGCCTTAGACTGCCGCACAATGCAGCGTGCCTCGTTTGGATCATCGGGGAGTTCTTGCCTGATTAGGTAAGCCAAGAAGGGTTCTGTCCACGGGGCGATGACAACCATAATCACGTGGGCCGAAGGCGTTATTTCGGTGGCAGAGCCTCCGATTACGTCAGAGTGTTCGGTATCTGGCGTTGTGGTCGGGTCCGGACTGTTGTTGCCGGTCTCTCCTTCATACCATGGATGGCTTAAACAACCTTTCCAAGAAGATGTTAGGTGTGATAGGGTCGTGCTTAGCGTCGATGCGGGCGAGGATATCCGCCGCTTGATTGTTTTCCCGGACCACATGGTGGAATTCGAGCCCCTCGAACCGAGCTGACATTTTGAGGACAGCGTTGCGGTAAGCTGCCATTTTTGGGTCCTTGGCATCAAAGTCTCCATTTATTTGAGATATTAAGAGGTTCGAATCCCCACGCACCTCTATGCGTTGAATGCCCATGGAGACTGACATCCGGAGACCATGCAATAGGGCCTCATATTCTGCCGCATTGTTGGAGTCTGTGTATAATATTTGGAGTACGTATTGGACTGTATCACCGGTGGGAGATATCAAGACGACGCCTACCCCCAGACCAGCCAGCATCTTAGAGCCATCGAAGTGCATGATCCAATTGGAGTATGCGCCGTACTTTTTAGGGAGTTCACCTTCCGTCCATTCGGTGACGAAATCAGCCAGTACTTGCGATTTAAGGGTTCGCCGTGGTTTGTATGTTATGTCGAACGGGAGGAGCTCGATAGCCCATTTACAAATCCGGCCCGTGGCATCGCGGTTATTTATTATGTCGTTGAGTGGTAATTCGGAGGCCACCGTAATTGAACACGCTTGAAAGTAGTGTCATAGTTTTCGGGATGTCATGAAGACCGCGTATGCTATCTTTTGATAATGTGGGTACCGTGATTTGCATGGAGTGAGGACAGTGGATATGTAGTATACTGGCTTTTGAAGCGGGAACTTATGTCCGTCCGTCTCTCATTCGACAATGAGTACTGCGCTTACAAATTGGTGTGTTGCCGCTATATATTACAACATTGGTTTGCCAACATTTGGCGCAGCCAAGATTGGGTTGGTGGCCAATACGGATTTTATTTCTTCCAATCCGACCATGGCCGCATCCGTCCACTCGAAGTGTTCGGTGCGTCGAAGAAGGCGATAAAGAGGTAGTGCCTTTTCTCCTAACCGGGAGATAAGGTGGCTTAAGGCAGCCACACATCCAGTTAACTTCTGGATTTGCTTGAGGTCTGTTGGGATAGCCAACTGTGACAAAGCTTGGATTTTAGCCGGATTTGCTTCAATTCCTCTATTGGAAACGATGAAGCCCAAGAGCTTTCCGGCGGGCACGCCGAAAACGCATTTTTCCGGATTGAGCTTGATGTCATATGTTCGGAGGTTGTCGAACGTGAGCCTCAAGTCGCCTATTAAGGATACGACGTGTCTTGTTTTAATGACCACGTCGTCTATGTATGCCTCCACTATTTTGCCGATTTTTGTTTCCAGGCATGTCTAAATCATGCGTTGATAGGTTGCACCGGCATTTTTGAGCCCGAAAGGCATGGTGTTAAAACAGAAGGGGCCGTATGGAGTGATGAATGCCGTTGCGGCTTGATTGGGCCCCGCCATCTTAATTTGATGGTATCCGGAGTATGCGTCCAGGAAGCACTATGTGTCGTGTCCTGCGGTAGCGTCGATAATTTGATCGATGCGGGGGATTGGGAAGGGATCCTTGGGGCAAGCCTTGTTAAGGTCCTCGAAATCGACACATAGGCGCCATGATTTGTCCTTCTTTGGTACCATCACCAGGTTTGCTAGCCAGTCCGGATGTTTTATTTCTCTAATGAATCCGGCCTCAAGTAACTTGGCTAGCTCTTCTCCCATGGCTTGCCGCTTGGGCTCAGAGAAACACCAAAGAGTCTGCTTGACCGGCTTGAACCCTTTTAGAATGTTAAGTCTATGCTCGGCCAGCCTGCATGGGATTCCTGGCATGTCTGAAGGATACCAGGCGAAGATGTCCCAATTCTCGCGCAAGAACTCCCGCAATGCGGCGTTTGTTGTGGGGTTCAGCTGTTCCCCGATGGATGCTGTTTTTGTAGGATCCGTTGTGTGGACTTGGAATTTGACTATTTCGTCCGCTGGTTTAAAAGAGGTGGACTTGGGTCTTTTCTTGAGTATCACGTTGTCCCTGTCCACTGTGGAGTGCAGCGCAGTTAGTTCCTCGGCCACTAGGGCTTCGGATAACGCCTCGAGGGCTAGTGCGGCGGTTTTATTTTCGGCGTGGAGTGCTATGTTTGGATCACTAGCCAGAGTGATTATTCCATTGGGCCCGGGCATTTTGAGCTTCATGTACCCGCAATGGGGTATAGCTTGGAAGATCGCGAATGCCTCCCGCCCTAAAAGGGCGTGGTATCCGCTGCTAAAGGGGCCACTTGGAATGTGATTTCTTTGGACCTATAGTTCTCCGGCGTGCCGAATACCACATCTAGTGTGATTTTTCCCGCACATCGTGCCTCCCGACTAGGGATGATTCCTCTGAAGGTCGTGCTGCTTTGCTCAATGCGGCTCTTGTCTATTTCCATCTTGCTAAGAGTTTCCTCGTAGATGAGGTTTAATCCGCTGCCACCGTCCATGAGCACTTTAGTAAGCCGGAAGCCGTCCACAATTGGACTAAGGACCAAAGCGGCTGGTGCTCGGGCTGTTTGAAATTGAGGTTCGTCACTGGCATTGAAGGTTATGGCCGTGTCGTTCCATGGATTTATTGCTGCAACGTGGCAGACTTCGGGAAGGCTGCGGAGTGTTCGCTTGCGCCTATTATTTGAGGCGAAGGTGTGACTGTCAATACCGTATTGTTATTTTCCACAGGATGGTGCTCTGTTGTATTGTTGGTGAGGATATCCTCGCCGCTCTTGGCCACCTGCCGGAGTATCCAACATGCTCTAAGGCTGTGCGTTGGCATGGTATCCGTTGTACTGTGAATTTTGCATGGCCCATTGAGCCATCCCTCCAATACAGTTCCATGCCCTGTAGTGGGCTTTGGTTTATTTGTAATTGGATCGGGTGACTTACGATAGTACACCCTTTTAGTTCGGACGGGGGGTTTAGTGAGAGCCGGAGGGTCCCAGAATTTTGTTTGGGTTTTTTAGGCGCTTTCCGTCGCACAGTACTTTCGTACTATGGCCGCCAAGTTAGCAAAGTGTATTATGTCACGGCGACTTATGGCGTTGAGGATTCCCTTGTCCATGCAATTTTTGCAAAAGAATGAAATTGCGTCTTCCTCGCGACAATCCTTGACCTTGCTCATTACAAGGAGGAATCTGGCCCAATAGTGATGTACTGTATCTTGGGGCTCTTGTCTAATGCGGGAAAGATAACTTGAGTCTGGGCGGGTGGGTAGATTTAGGTCCAAAACCTGACCAGATCTGAGGCCCAGGGCGGAGGAGTCTCCGAGCTTAAGAGTCCTAGCCATGTCCTCCCGTGGATGGGTATCCAGCTCGGAGAGCTCGGAAATCCGGACATAGTTTGTCCCCAAAATAGAGGAAGAATCTCTACATTGCTCCTCCACCACCGCTATCTGATGGGTCACCGGCGGAGAGTTAATCTCCCTTTGGTCGGGTTTAAGCCCGATCCGATCGTAGTCCATAGCAACTCCTAGGGCGGCGATGCGATCCAAGAGCTCGTTCAAGGAAGAGAGCTCTATTGGATCCATCTGCTCGGCGACTACCGAGCTGGCGTGGAGGCTGTTTTTGATGACCTGAGAGGTCATCGTCGGCGCGACGGCCGAATGGGCGGTCATGACGAAGCCGCCTAGTCAGAGGGCTTGGCCTACAGCCAGGGCTCCCCCTAAGGTGATGTTGTCCATGACAATAAGACGAGCCATCCAGCCTTATTGTGATGGCACAGTGGAACTCTCAATGAAAGCACCAATGTCGGTGTCAAAACCGGCAGATCTCGGGTAGGGGGTCACGAACTGTGTGTCTAAGGAGGATGGTAACAGGAGGCGGGGGACACAATGTTTACCCAGGTTCAGGCCCTCTCGATGGAGGTAACACCCTACATCCTGCATATTGATCTTGATGATATGAGTATTACAAGAGTTGATCTACCACGAGATCGTAGAGGCTAAACCCTAGAAGCTAGCCTATGATTTTGATTGTTGTTGTCCTACGGACTAAACCCTTCGGTTTATATAGACACCGGAGGAGGCTAGGGTTACACAGAGTCGGTTACAAGGGAGGAGATTTACATATCCGAATTGCCAAGCTTGCCTTCCACGCAAAGGAGAGTCCCACCCGGACATGGGACGAAGTCTTCAATCTTGTATCTTCATAGTCCAACAGTCTGGCCAAAGTATATAGTCCGGCTGTCCAAGGACCCCCTAATCCAGGACTCCCTCAGCGGCGGCAGCAGTTCGTTTTCATATCTTTGGGAACTGGATTCAACAGTAAACTGAATGTGTACATGCAACAACAGTTACTACCCCTCCCCCGCCCACTACACGCCCGGCAGAACACGCACCCTCGGCGCATTCAAACGCCTCCATTAAGAAACCTATTCCGGCCACACGTTGGTTCACGAGCGGGTCTGTATTGGTACTATAATAACAAGTGTGAGTGGTCACTTCACTTAGATTTAATTATCTTTAATAGAAATGTATTCTTAAAACAAGCAATGCATTGGCTCATTCTATTAGTGCCATAGGATCAACATGCACAACACTTAGAATTATTATTCTCAGGACGCACATGATCAACGCATTTGGCACACTTTCACACATATAATACTACCAAGTTTGAACTATTTGTTATGGTTGTTGTCCTCTGCATCATCATGTCGTGTTTTCGAGCTTGAAATATTCAGAACCAACAAATAAGATTCAAATAATAAGTACATCAAAGATGCCTACACATCTCATTGATTCCCAGCTTGCAAGATTTAGAACCAACAAATAAGATTCAAACAATAAGTACAACAAAGATGCCTACACATCTCATTGATTCCTAGCTTGCAAGATTCAGAACCAACCCATTAGAGCCTTTTGATAAACTGAATGTCGAGATTAAATCCATCTTGGCTAGCCGTGTCATACAACCCAAGAACTTGGAGAATGCTCTTGACCATCACAACATCTGTAATTGAGTATTCTTGTTTGCACAGATAAGAAAGAGCATGATTACTATAATAGTGGCACTAATTTAAGCAAACTTTATTTCCAAAACAAGAAATGATTGCGATAGAATAGCTTTATTTGAAAATAGAACATTAGCATAGTATGACAAAGCACAATCATGTTGATAAAGGACAGTACTGACCGGTGTGAGGGGCCCTATGCCGCCACGACTCGATGTGGTGAACCTGCAACTCCACTCGGATGAGGCCAGCCTGGAGATCCATGATTCAATTCATGCGCCTTTTTCTGCAATTCGCCTGAAATGAAGCAAATATTGCATCATTCAGCTAGCAAGAAGTACTTGCTCTCGTGAGCTGGCAGGTTCTTCTTTAGTAGTTGCACTAAAATTCAGCAACATTAACGTTGGTTGTCCTGCTCATGTAAGGTGCAACTATAACTTGCTTATCCTTTTGTGCAGTTCCACTGAAATAAAGTTCCATTGTGGTGACAGTGACAGCTCATCTTGCAAAGTCTAATAAAATGTTGCACGAGATTACTAGCAGAATTTGATGGAGATTTTGGAAACTCCAATCACCATTTTGTGCAGTTCGACCAAAATTGAGAGATGTTGCCCATGTGACATTTTAGTTGAACTGCACAAGACACTCATTCCAAAAAACAAGTGTTTTGTGCAGTTCACCAAAAGGTCACAATAGCAACAAGGTGAAATGGATATCCCTATCTGCATAAAAAGATAGAAAGTAAACAGTTGCTTGTCAATAAGAATATATGAAACATGCATGAAATGAAAAGAAGCATCTTAATTATGTTCATGGCAATCACGCAAGGACAGTAGAAATTTTAAAACGTCGCAATGCTTCATGTTACCGGAAGCATTATGATCAACTATGACATTCATCAAATATGGGATTACTTTAATGGTGGCATTGCTTCTTTACTAGATACAGTAAATCAATAGTAGCTAAAGAGTTGGTTTGAGGGCATGGGACCGTGGGGACACTAGGTCACTCAGTAGCGCAAAAAGCAACTTACTTATCATACTTGGGAAAACAGCATGAGTACCATTTGTAACACAATTTAATTGCATCTTATCACTTGAGGCATTAGATTAACAATAACACTGGTTAGACATGTCCTTAAGGTAACAGTGTGATCGCTTCATTTTACATGCGCCCTTACATTAACAACCACGAAAATTTGGTATAAGGACATGCGACAGTGAACGCATCAACACAATCTACCTACAAGGAGGCATAAAGTGGTGAAGTCGAGTTTGTTCATGCTCTGTGAGGGCAGCAAATCTAATACTAGAGACCTTTTACTATGTGAGGGCCACAAATCTAATCCCGGAGACCTTTTACTATGTGAGAACAGCAAACTAATCCTAGAGACCTTTTACTATGCGAGGGCAGCAAATCTAATCCTGGACACCTTTTACTCTGTGAGGGCAGCAAATCGAATCCTGGACATACTCTGTTGACTTGTCCACCAGCCGCCACTTTCTATCCTTTTTTCAACCAATAATAGATATGTTCCTTATCCAGTTTGTACTGCCTTCTCCCATTATTTCCCTTTTCAACAAAGACACCGGTTGGGTATGCGGTCTCTGCTACTTTGCCCCTGTTATTTCCTCTTTGAATCAAGTACTAGATTCATGCTACGACTTTCCCCCCTTTCTTCGTTGTTTGAACCAAGTCTTAAATTCGAATGCATGAAGTAGCTTTACCTCTAATAATACTAAAAATTTAGGTGGATTTGGAAGAGCTGATGGAAGTAGAAAAAGATGCACATGCAGACCCATGGGGAGCTGGGCAGTAGGGCAAGGCCGCTTTCGAAGAACTTATACCTGAGGGTCACCGGGATGTCGGCGGTGGCAGGTCGGATCTGCGCACAATACGGTAGGGAGGAAGAAGGGTCACAGGACCTCTCGAGCTGGCGCTGTGTCGGAGAGAACGGCATGGGCAGAGGATCGGGCCCCGCCGGTAGCTGTGAGTTTCCTCCCTCGCAAGTGATGACTGCGTGAACGATGCACCTTATTCCTCTACACACACCGGCCGAAGGGATCCAACCGGATCTGTGAACAATGGTGAGCAGAGAGAAAATGTCGATACCGTTGTCTTGTTTAGATCTAGAGAGGATGAGAGAATGAAGAGAGCAACCCTAGTAAAGCCAGTGCTCAGGCCCCTGCGTACATATATAGTGGAGTGATTGTCTTTTTCTCTCCACAACAAGCGTTTCAATTTGTGTACGTGGCATTAAAGAAAAGAAACTCTCTATTTAAGGAGACTAACTGTACGACTCCTACTTACTAGCAGTAGTATTGTTCACTTATGCTCCCCGACCCTCCATTCATTGAACAACCCCACGGGTGAATAAACATATAGTAATAGTATTTATATAGAACGAACAAGCTCGAACTATTTTCGCGTAGTTAAAAGTTGAGGGTGGGGCTTTTCTCGGGAAGTACGCGCAACAGTTTTTGCATAGGCGGTTTGACAGAGAGGCGAGGAGGGTGAGGGAGTAGCGGATTCAACTTACTTACTGCTCGAAAGGTCGGGCTGTGCGATTTGACGGCTTGTTACTGCTGGAAAGACTTGTGATATGACTACTCACTATAGTCATGAATTACTGGCGCTACGACCGGGGTGATGCCCCCTTCCATTCCGCACTCTATTCTGGCGCATGACACGTCAACCCGCCTGTTGGCTCTCCCACATGTCGACGAAGTACGTATGCAGTAATAAGGAGCAAAGAATCATGCGATATATATAGTGTATATACTAGTACTACTACTCACGTTGGAGGAGTGTGAACCATGGCAGCCCAGTGAACCAGCAGTAGAAAATAATGTGGTGATATGGCCAAAAAAACAATGTGCTACGGTCCAGACTATAGCATGCACAGTACTACTGCTCTTTGTTTGGATCCCTGAGTTAGAGCTAGTTTGGGTTGAAATAGCCTAAAAGTATCCAAACAGGAGGGGTTAGTTTGAGCTAGTTTGCTCTAACCCAGCTAAAAAAACTAGCCCAATGGAGAGGTTCTAATTGGGTTAGTTCTCCTCGGGCCCACTAAAAGAGAACTAAAAAATCTTCCCTGCCCGCACCAGATCACTCCCTCCGCCCCTCCCCCTCGCAAGACTCCTCTTTGTTCCCCATCAGGCCGCCCACCCAAGCGTCGCTCCGCTGCTCGCCCTCTCTCTCCTCCGGCCTCCGCCGCCCTCCTCCAGCCACCCTCTCCCTCTGGCCTTCGAAGCTTGCCCCGCTCCACCTTCACCGGTCATTTTTCTCCCTCTGTCGTGCGCGGCAGTGACGCATTTACTAGGGAGGCCGCGAGAGGGGTGAGTTTGTTCGTTCCTTCTCTGTCTCACAACCATATCATTGATCTTGCTTGCTCTAGCTCTAATTCTGATTTCGAAAAGTAGATCCTGATTAAACTAGGTATAGATTTGTGGTGCACGCATGGAATTGTTTGATGCTCCTTGAGGAGGTAATAAATCTTTCTAGAGGGCCAAAGATTCAGTTTACCTTTCTAGGTATTTTAGTTTCAGGCTTGCATTATTTCTAGAGGCCCAAAGATTCAGTTTCAAGCTTGCATTATTTCTAGTGGCCTGAAGATTCGGTTCGCAGTCGTTGGCAAGTGGCCCTGCTACCCATGCCAGTGTCGACCTCAACTCGCAAGCGGCGGCGTCAGAGGGGTTCCCGGGGCTTGGGCTCTACAGAGCCTTCCTCCAGAACGATGATGACGAGCTCCTCCCTGGGTGCGTGAGGGACGCCGGGCTCCCTCCCTATCCTGAATGACTTCCGTGATGAGTTAGCTCATGCTTTGTTTCATGGAGTGTGTTTTTTCGTGAAGCTTGATCGACGAATTGTATGTTTAAGTGGTATATCTCTTTTGTATGGAATTTATCATGTTTTGCATGCTTGATTTGTAAAGATGGTTCGTTTATGTCAATTGTGAGCGGGAGGAGGCCACACAAGAGCCGGCTACACCAAATCCGGTAGGAAATAAGATCCAAAGTAGTCAAATGATTAAGAAAGAGCATTTATTGTCAATCTAACCCTGCCATCCATACACCACTTTGGTCAGTGTTAGTTCAGGGTTAGAATCTAACTCTAACATCTAACTGTGCTAGAGTTCTCCTCGTCTCGGTTCATCGCCATCATACTTTCCCCATTCCTGTGTTTTCAGTATCCTGCAAATCAAAGAGGCCATTAGACTGGTTTAGGTCCGGTCATTTTTTATAAACGTGTTATGTCCAAAATTTAATGAACGTGCTCCGGTTTCTACGAAAATAATCCGGTTTCATGTAGTAATTCATTTATTTATTTATTCTTCTGCGGAGGGTTTGCATGTAATTTGTGAGGTCTAAAATGTAAAGTACCCCAACATATGATTCGAGTCGTGCATGCACTATGACCCAGATGCTCTATGTCCCACATGTCGGCGAAAGGGAGCACATGGAAATAGCCTAGGAGTACATATAAGAGGATAAATGTGTGAAAAAATATGTGCTGTGAAGCGTAGCTGCGGTTCGAAAGGAGACCTAAAGTGATGACAGGTATAGGTCGCACGCACCCAACTAGTGGTACTAGACATACGACTACTTTTCCCTAAAAAATAGGTACTAGTGCTTAGTACTCCTATTCTATCAACACAAGTCCCATCTGACAACAACGTCTGTGCTACAGCTAGCTCTTCTCCCTCTTTCTCTCTTCTAATTCTCAACTCAGCCGATGCGCGGTGGGTGGGATTGGGGTTTGCCGATGGTCGGTTTGCTCAACTGCGGCCCCGCCTCATAGTGAAAACGTTACGACTAGAATAAAAATGCCATATACTCCCTCCATTCCTAAATATAAGTCTTTTTAGATATTTCAAATGGAATAGAACATACGGATATAAGTAGACATATTTTAGTGTAGATTCACTCATTTTGCTCCGTATTTAGTCACTTGCTAGAATCTCTAGAACGACTTATATTTGGGAACAGAGGAAGTACTATAGTAATAATACATTAAGGCCACGAGGCGATGCAGTGCTAGTTACATGAGGCAAGAAGAAAGATGCATCCATCAACGACGTCCACCTCCTCGACTCAGGGTGTCGGCCCATCGAACGGCGGCTAAGTAGCATCGGCTTCCTTGGCCAGGTCGACGTGCTTCTGAACAATGGCGTCCAAAGATTCCAGCTGCTGGAAGAAGGCCAACATCTTTCTGTCCTTGATGGCCTTGTAGTGGCCTATGTAGACGATTTCCTCGTGGACGTGGATCTGCAGGTCGACGGTTTCTTGCATGCCGAGGCGTTGCGTGGCAAGTGCGGCCTCGAGGTGCACATTCTTTGTTGCGACCTCCAGCACCTATAGGGCCACCAGGGCTTGAAAGAGTTCGTCACCATGGAGGCCGATGAGGGTGGCAGGCAATGAGGATCCTGGGCACGCGGGCTTGAGCAGTACGGCAAGGTCATCCACGCGCTTCTTGACGGCGGTGAGCTTGTGGATGGAGTGGACCATCATGCCATCCATGCAAGAGGCCAAGCCGGCATCGGCGAGGGCTATGAAGCCGGCGGTCGCCAGCACCGTCTAGAAACGCTGCGCAGTGCGGGGACGCAGGCTGGCGTCTTGGATGATTTGGCACAACCGACTGTCGGTCGCGTCCATCGCCTCCGTAGGTGCTTTTGGCTTGTGGTCACTTGTTCTTGGATTGGAGTGAGCAATGTTGTGCAGAGACTACGAGTAGATGGATTGGAGTGGTGGGGCACCTTTATATGAGAGTCCAAACTCTGTTGCATTCACATCGTGCTGGCTCTATTCTGCGTCTCCAAATAATTCACTCTGCATGCTAATTAGGGATGGATCATTGACCGTTCAATGTCTCGGGAACCGCCAACCTCTCCCTCCTTGGCATTCAAGCCGTATCAATGTAAATGCGGGTCAAGAAGAGACTAGTTACTATACTACATTGTGCACCGCGACCGTGTGGGCGTGCGACACGAACGACACACGCATGTTGTACTTGTTCCATTTTCTCGTTTTGAACTCGTGACTTGTAGTAACGCCCAGTTTTGAATATACTTTATAAGTTTGGTTGTTGTGCCAATTTTTACAGCACTCCCTCCATGTACGTTGGGTCGCTGAAGTCAAAATTAGACACAAAACACGATGGTGATGGACCACTCTACCTCCGTTCTCGTTTATTGCTCCCTCTCATAATCAGTGCCAAATTTTGACCATAAATTTGACTAACAAAAGGTTCATAAATGTCACCAGACACTAGTACACGTTGGTGCTATACAAAAGGTTTTTAACCCCTTTCCGTGACGGCATTTGGGACCGTCACCAAGTGAGTGTGGGCGATAGGGTGTCCTTCCCGCACGACCCAGAAACTGTCGGGGATATGGAGCAGTGATCCAGAGGCCCTCCAAAATGTAACCGTGTGTGATTTAGCACACACTAAATTATTTCGCACGTGTGGAATCGGTGATTAAACGTTTCTAATGACGCAGTGAAACCATATGGTCTATCATAATGAACCGTTTGGGAAACAGTATATAAGGCACATGGGCCAACATATGAACTGTGTGCGATTTGTGCCCCATCACACATGAGTTTTCTGCGTAACCTGTCTGCCATCCAAGACTCCATCACACACGTTTGCCAACAATTACTCTCTGTGATAATGTTCTATCACAAATGGTTCGGGAGCCCCTTCGCACACATATAAGTGATGCAGATCATTTGTCATTGACATGTCTCTGTCGTATCTACTATTACAAACACTTTTGCCCTTGTTTTGGACTCTAACTTGCATGATTTGAATGGAACTAACCCGGACTGACGCTGTTTTCAGCAGAATTACCATGGTGTTATTTATGTAGAGAAACAAAAGTTCTCGGAATGACCTGAAACTTCACAGATCATCTTTTTGGAAATAATAAAAAATCCTTGCAAAAGATGAATACTAGGGGGCCCACACCCTAGCCACGAGGGTGGGGGGCGCGCCTACCCCCCAGGGCGCGCCCCCAACCTCGTGGGCCCCCTGGAGCTCCTCCGACCTCAACCCCAACTCTATATATTTGCTTTCGGGGAGAAAAAAATAAAAGAGAAGGATTCATCGCGTTTTACGATACGGAGCCACCGCCAAACCCTAAAACCTCTCGGGAGGGCTGATCTGGAGTCCGTTTGGGGCTCCAGAGAGGGGAATCCGTCGCCATCGTCATCATCAACTTTCCTCCATCACCAATTTCATGATGCTCACCGCCATGCGTGAGTAATTCAATCGTAGGCTTGCTGGACGGTGATGGGTTGGATGAGATTTATCATGTAATCGAGTTAGTTTTGTTAGGGTTTGATCCCTAGTATCCACTATGTTCTGAGATTGATGTTGCTATGACTTTGCTATACTTAATGCTTGTCACTAGGGCCCGAGTGCCATGATTTCAGATCTGAACCTATTATGTTTTCATCAATATATGAGAGTTCTTGATACTATCTTGCAAGTCTATAGTCACCTATTATGTGTTATGATCCGTTAACCCCGAAGTGACAATAATCGGGATACTTACCGGTGATGACCGTAGTTTGAGGAGTTCATGTATTCACTATGTGTTAATGCTTTGGTCTGGTACTCTATTAAAAGGAGGCCTTAATATCCCTTAGTTTCCATTAGAACACCGCTGCCACAGGAGGGTAGGACAAAAGATGTCACGCAAGTTCTTTTCCATGAGCATGTATGACTATATTCGGAATACATGCCTACATTACATTGATGAATTGGAGCTAGTTCTGTGTCACCCTTGGTTATGACTGTTACTAGATGAACCGCATCTGACATAATTCTCTATCACCAATCCATTGCCTACGAGCTTTCCATATATTGTTCTTCGCTTATTTACTTTTCCGTTGCTATTGCTATCATCACTACAAAATACCAAAAACATTACTTTTGGTATCATTACCTTTTGCTACCATTACCACTACTATCATATTACTTTGCTACTAAACACTTTGCTGCATATATTATGTTTCCAGGAGTTGTTGAATTGACAACTCAGCTGCTAATACTTGAGAATATTCTTTGGCTCGCCTTGTGTCGAATCAATAAATTTGGGTTGAATACTCTACCCTCGAAAACTGTTGCGATCCCCTACACTTGAGGGTTATCAGTTATTTGTTGGGTATCACCAACGGTTGCCACAAGAATGACGTGTGCTTTTCGTTTGGGATCCCACACGTTTCCTGAAAAATTGCGAGTGGGATTGTATTTCTCATTGGTCACATTTTACTCTGAGTTCTCGTGTGCGATAACGCGATATCACAAACGGTTCCGAAGAACCTACGCACACATAGTAGCGCTGCAAATCATTTGTGATCTGCTGTGTATCACCGACGGTTCCACTAAGATTGACGTATGCTTTCCGATGTGGATCGCAGACACTCATTTAGTTGAATCGTGTGTGGAGCAATTGCCAGGTTAAAACAGAAATATGCCATTTTGAATTGGCATGCAAAAAGTAAATTCGCCATAATATTCAACTGAACAAATAAAAAAATTGCATTTTGAACTGGCATGCAAAAAAGTAAATTCACCACAATATTCAATTGAACAAATAAACAAAAATATCCCATTTTGAATCAGCACGCAAAAAACAAATTCGCCACAATATTCAATTGAACAAATAGTGTCCACAGGAAGAACATTCATCAAATTTCGCAACAATCGCAATTGAACATATGGTAGCTAAATTCCAATGATTTGTCCACACATATATGCATTACATAATTAATCATAGTGTAGGAAATACGAAGACCTCATCAGATGGAAAACAATGGATCCGTGTGTTATATGTTTAGCAGCTAACTCTTACTCAATGTTTCAAGAGAAGGCATTGATGTAGTGATCCAGGAAGAAGTCGGTGATAAATCTCTGCACCATCAGCAATTCACCAGCCGGTAGTGGTTTAGGGGTCCTCGGTTTTAAGACAAGTTGTAGTATTTTTAAGATCAGAATGTGCCATATGAGTGGAGTAGAAGATATTAATTAAGATGGACTTACTGGCACTAATTCGCGAGGATCGTCACAACTATCATCAGATTTGCAGATGGAGATCATGTGTCTGCAACCATAGTATCCACAAAAGTTGGTCCCTGCTTCTTGCTGAGGACACTGAATTTTTTTGTACTTGTCCTGTTAGGAACAAGCTAACCGGTGTTAGATGTATTATTTTTTCTTTGGACAAAATAGAAATAGGTTTATTTAGAAGCTTGAACATTTGACTAGCGTAAGGAAAGGTATTTGCAGACTTTAGGATAAATTTTCATAAAATAACGGATTTGTTGGATAAATTTTCCGAAAATAACGGATTTCGGTGTGTTACCGGAGAAATGATCTCGTGATGTAGAGGTAGTTCCCTCTTGAACAGGTTCCCTGGTTTGTTTTTCCACAATGCGAGCACACTGCAAATGGTGATGAATTTTGACGACATCGATTATTGAACCAGGTATGAATGCAAATTAATTTCAACATCATAGAATTCAATACATATTCATGAATTGCTGAAGATGCGTCAGATCCTGAGCATTTGTTGACTCTCTGAGAGAATCGATGTAGTAAACCGTGTTCTTGTTTGGAACACTGAATACCAATATCCAGTGATTGCTACATATTAAGAAAGCCATGAACTTATGAGTTTTGTCGAAACCTGAAAGACAATAAGTGTATGTGTGGTTATTTACTTGACATACCGTTCATTATATGGCCAGAGAAATGATTCTGCATGAGACATGTTTTCGAAGAGATGGACAACCGTGTTAACGGCCTAGTCCCGTAGGTCCTTACCATGTATTGTTGTGCCATTTGCTAATTCATGATCTATGAAATACACACTCTCCCTTTTTCTTGTTTGCGCGTTCAATCCCCTAAGAGGAATAAAATGCAGTTAGCTATTTATCATTTACAACCTTGTATGGAGAAGTTGATTGGAGTTTGTTAAGTACTTACAAAATCAGGCATCTAACAAGAGTGGCATCGAGCATGTTGAAGTTGAAGAAGAGATGTAATTCCTCGAAACTCACATCGATGGAACCAACATCGTGTCGGAAATGATCTCTGTTGTAGTGGACTAGCAAACCATGATGACATGCTGACATTAGATCCATGCAATATTCATGTAACTCGCGGCAATTGGAGCTGCACTCATCAATGTATTCACCAACAAGAAATGGTTGTCCATGGACGTAATAGCGTGCTTGAAGTACGTCTGCCTTACTTTTAGCAAGCAACAAACGTACTTCTTCATCATCCATAGCATCATAAATAATATTACTCCCCGATTCGAACAAGCTGTTGTTAATTTGGTTCTGGGCGATGAGTGCTTTAAGTAAGAGGCAATCGTTCTCTTTCCTCTTCACTTTCCTGCCGCACTTCCTCGTGGTCATGGGTGTAGCCTTTTTGGCCACTTCTTTCTTGGTACTTGAAGCATTTCTGGCAGAACATCTGGTTGCCTGCAAGGTAGACTACGGAGTAGACGGTGAAGCTTGGATGAACTGCTTAGTATACAGTTTATCTATGTCGGGCCGCTGAGCTGGCGGTTCTGCTGTGATAGACTGCTGGGTTGTAGGAGCAGAGGCATCGAACTGCTCACCATGCGTTGAAGTTATGTAGGGTTTCTGCGCAGGTGGTGCCAACTTGTCGGTATGCTGAGGAGGCTGTGCCAACGCGTTGGTTTGCTGAGTGGGATGTGCTGATGCTTTGGTATGCTGATCACGTGAATGCGGACTGGCGGACTGATGAGCAGTCGGTTCTGGACCTACAGACTGCTTAGCAGGCGGTTCCGAAGCATCAGACTGCTTAGCAGTCTGTTCCACCAGGTTGGTCTGCTGAGTATGTGTTGTAGCTGGGTCTCCCCCCGCTGCTTCAGCGGCCGGCATCTAAACCGGTGGTGCGTCTTTAGCAGTTCTAAGCCTTTCCACTGGCTGCTTTGGGGCGGAGGATGACATGGCCTGTACGCCACAAAGTCGGGTTGGCTGATCACGGGTTGATGCATCAGCCCGCGAGAGCTGCTGTGGCAAGGAGAGCGTCACCGGTTGAGGGGCGGCAATGGTTTCCCTTGGCGGGGCTTCAGGGATCTCATCGATGAATCTCTATTTCATTTCATGGCCATTGGATGTGATGTAACAATGTTTCTCCCAAGGTCCTTTGCTCATCAAAGTCTCCTAGGACATTCTTCAGGGCAAAGTCATTGAATCCAGGCTTTACTTCAGTCACGTAGCACTTCACACAGCTCGGCTGCAATGGCACATTGTCCAAGAAGAGGCCCTCTTCCAAGAAGGGTGGGCAAACCCAGGCTGTTGCACATTTTAATGTACCTTCATAATGTGTAAGCACGCCCTTCAGTCTGTCTTTCATTCCAGATAGATCAGATATAGCATCATCACAAGCAGCTGAAGTCTCAGTGTTGCTAGGGTCAGCTGATGCACAACTACTCTTGTGTAGTGTTGTCGTGCAATAAGCAGCATCATCACAAGCAGCTGAAGTCTCAGTGTTGCTGGGGTCAGCTGATGCACAGCTACTCTTGTGCAGTGTTGTCGCGCAATAAGCAGCATCCTCCATGCCCGCCTCCCCTCCCATCTGTTGGCTATCTGTCAGTGTTAGAGTCTTCTGCATCATCATTGACTCGTCAACATCCTTTCGAATAGCCGGATAAATATCCTTCCTCAACCTTTCCTACAATCCATTCTACTTCATTTCACTCCTTGCTTTTTTCATGCTGAGCATCTCTTCTTCGTTGAGTGTTAAAGCCCTCTTGTGCGGTACGTTAACACCTATACCCCTTGCACAGCCAGGGGCTCTTTTGTTTCCAGAGCAATGGATAGAATGTCACATGGCCCTGAGTTCTTGTAGAACCTTCCGGGGATCTTGGAAGCCTCTAACATCACTTGATACAGTTCGGCGTCACGTGAGTTTTCAAAGTAATAAGTTCCATCATCACACCTCTTTGCACGTGCCCGCAAGTAGTCTCTGGCGCGTTCGCCCCTGATTTCACTAAAGGTCGGATTCCCACCCGCCGCTACTGCTTCTTTGTCCTCCTATTCCCATATCACTTTCATGTCGTAGTATCCTGCCACACCCATGTGGTGGGGGTGTATGTTCCCCTTCTAAAGTTTCGATTGCTTAAAACTCTTATCATCAAACTCTTTAGTTGCCTAGTCCTTTTGAATTCTGCCCAGTCTGCCTTTATAATTTGGGGGTATGAGGGGATTGGGTCCTTGCCTTCACTCAAGTACTTCTTGTACAGCACGTGCTTCCAGTTTCTCCAAGCATCCCTTGCCTTCTTCTGTGCAGCGTGTTCACCTGCATTCTCCACTGCTCTGGAATGTTGAAGTGATCCATGATCTCCCGGACTATCCTACACCGTATTTCTGTGTTAGCCTTCCGAAACCCCGGCAGATTAATGTCGAGCCTTGCCCTGCCAACAAATCCACACACACTCCTGAACCTCGTGCGTGCTTTATCTGGTTTAGTTGGAACCCAAGACTTTAAATCAATCTCGGTTACTTCATATACACCTTTAGGCTGGTGTGTGGGCTTCCTTGGAGAGTTCCTCACTGTCTTGACCGGAAGGGTAATTGCTGCAGCTCTATCCCATTCAAGATTAGTTGATCCCTCACAATCTGCTGAAGACCTTGGGTTGTCTGAATCAGATGAAGATACATCGCTTGAAACATGAGTGATGTCGCTGCTACTCGGCATCTACAGAGAAGACATGCGAAACTCAGGAAAGGAGGATAAGCATAAAACTAACAACTTGGTATCAAGCTTTATAAACAAGCCATGCAATAATTTAGAAAATGTACGACTAATTTGTTAAGTTTGTGTGACTCGGGCGCCCGCGATATGTAAATAGGCAGTAACTTATTGGAATAAATACAACTTATATGTAGTAAGGAAGGTAGATAATGAACATGTATACGCTCTCTGTTATTTTATAGAAAATTTGAGAACATACAGAGCGAAATTGGAAGAGGGATTGCGAGGAAATATGCCTCACCGCAATGGAGAGCGGTAACTAACAGGCTTCTTAATGCAAACCCGGCCGGACCACGGAGAGGCGAGGGTTACTGCATCAATATGCTCGAGGGTGGCTAGCGAGCAAACAAAGACGGTGAGGCACGGGCCGTCGCGTGTTGGGAACGGCAGTGGAGGTAGGCCTGACACCGAAGAGCGGGCACGTAGCCAGGGTGAGCACGATGGCGCCAGAGAGGGTTCTGCTGTGGATCTGGGGGAGGGGGAGCTGGCGATGGAGATTGGGTGGAGTAGTTGAGTGAAACGCGGGCGGACGGTGGGGGGTGTTGGGGACTCCGGGTGTTCGCGGCCTAGGTGAAAACGGTGAAAAATATCCTCGGTCGCCACGCGCGCGGAAAGGCCTATGCAAACGGTTGCCTCTAAGAGCTCGTGTGCACAAACAAAATAATTTCATTTGAAATGAAGACGTGCTAATTTTGAAATGAAGACCTGAGTTCATCGTTTCGCCTCTAAACTTTTCCCATGTAATGCAATCACAATTATACCACGGGTTTGATTTGCCGGCGCATTTCAGGTCTCGTGTCCTATATGTAAGACATTTTTTGGCATTTACCATGCATTTTGGCATATAAATCAATTCCTAGCAGGACTACATTTCCTATCTAAAGGGGTGAGGATTGTCGTTCGATCTGTGAGCATCCAACGATGTAGACGTATGATCCATGGGGTTTGGGTTCTGGCCAATCAGAACGCACAACTCAGATCGCGCGTGCAGCAAAGGGGGCATCGGCGACGGTTTGGTAGGCACACGGCTTTCGTGTGTGAATCGTGTGCTATTTGAAAACATTTTTGGGGAGGGGCTATTTGAAAACATTTACATGTGATGTCCAAAGGGATGAGGATCGCCGTTCGATGAAGGAGAATCCAACGGTGCAGACGTACGATCCGTGGGGTTTGGGTTCTGGCCAATCAAAACGCACGACTCAAATCGCGCGTGTGGCAGAGGGGGGCACCGGCCACAGTTTAGTGGACACACGGCTTTCATGAGTGAACCGTGTGCTCTTTGAAAACATTTACATTACCTAACATCATATTTTTGTTCGAATGAAAACCTGAGTTCATCGTTTCGCCTTCAATTTTTTCCACAGCAAGAAATCACGATTGTACCCTATGGTTTGATTTTCTGGTACATTTTACCAGGCAGCAGGCCTCGCTAGCAATCTCAAACTATGAATATGCAAAAAAAGATCTTGTTTGTATGTGTATATATATAGTCGCAACTACACGTGCGTGTTAGCAATATCATTTCTGTGTTGCTTTGCAGGTTTTCATTCATTGTGCGAGAAACAGGAAAAAAACTTCAAACAGTTCGTCCGCAGGGTTCGGCAAGAGGCGTAGGCTTTGTTGGTATTTTAATTTCAGGAAATGCATATAGAGTCCTGAAAATAACGAAAATCATTGTGTCACTATCGCGTGCTCTCACGATCGCATGGAAAAAAATTGGTAAAGTTTGGCACAAGTTTTGGGTCACTATCGCGTGCTCTCACGATCGCATGGAAAAAATTGTTAAAGTTTGGCACAAGTTTTGGTGCTCGCACCTTCCATACCGGAACATCTCACAAGAAGGATCATAGTTTCCAAAAGGAGATGTGGCACTTCAGACTACAAATCGTCAGTTAGTAGCTACATCGTTCCGGCCCATTTTAGGTCGTCTGCTATGTTTAAGTAATTCTTTGCACTTACCTTGCATTGCATTTTAGTGCATATATAATTAAATAAAGTCAAAAACCCTACTACAACTACATGTGTGTGGTTTAGTTAGGCTATATATACTTAGGCTACTCACAGTGGAGAGTGTCATATACTAGTATCGTACATATATATATGATACTAGTGTATAATACTACCTTTAATTAATTATAGCGCATAGTATAATACAGAGAGTATAGTATCATAGATCATATTTATTGCCATGCATGAGACAAATTAGTATCACATTTAACATGATACGGTATCTACCTATATGTTACTCTAACCCTCTCTATATATATTTAATTCTTTGCCACATTAGCATACTTGCTATTTCCGAGTGCATGACATCGTCGGCTATGATACCACCACTATGGCCAACCTTATATAGTGGGGAGTATCATATACTATATATAGTTTCATGCATATGATACTAGTGTATGATACTACGTATGTACCTTCATAGTGCATATATAGTATCATAGAGTAGTACATATCATAGATGACAGTATTTATGGCCATGCATGACACAAAGTAGTATAGCATTTATTATATATATATATATATGTTACGGTATCTACCTATGTTACTGCTTCTTTGCCACATCATCATATTTGCTATTCCCGAGTGCATGATACCGGCTATGATACCCCCACTATGGCCACCCTAATAAGGCTGGTCATAATATAGGTGTATCAAGTAGTATGATGCATGTCAATTAGACTTTTTGGATGATGTGGCACATAGTTAAATGAGGAAAGAGAGGGTGTGGTATCATATCATGATACCGTATCATATTAAATGTTGTACTACTTTGTGTCATGCATGGCAATTAATAAGGCAACCTAAGATACTAACTTATGATACTATGCATGCGCGCATTACGGAGGTATTACCGATCATATACTAGTATCATGCATATATACTCCCTCCTTTCCAGTTTATAGGCTTATCTCAAAATTTTAGTTTTTCCATTTTATAAGGCTCAATTTGGTTGTTCCCCATCACATGTTCAGATTCCAAGGTGCATTAAATCATTGCATGCAAGTATTAAGAGAATGTTGACCAATGCATGTACCTTATGCATGCATGTATTGCAATTAATACATTGGAAAACATAATTTTTTTGAGGAAAACAAAAGCATTAATTTGGTGTTTTTGCAAACTACAAAAAGTATTCCACCACTCACCATCTACCTTGGTTGGTGAGATTTTTGAATTGAGACCTATAAGGTTGGTTGTAATAGGGAGTATCATATACTAGTATCATGCATATGATATATACTAGTGTATGATACTACTTCCATAATGCATAGTATCATAAGTTAGTATATTAGGTTGCCTTATTAATTATCATGCATCACACAAAGTAGTACAACATTTAATATGATACGGTATCATGATATGATACCACATCCTCTCTTTCCTCATTTAGTTGTGTGCCACATCATCCAGAAAGTCTAGTTGGCATGCATGACACCTCTTATGATACTACCATTACAACCAGCCTAAAATGGAAAGGAGGGAGTATGATACTAGCTAGTCTATGATATACTAGCTACCTCACTAAGAGCATGGTTAATAATACAGCCAACGGTCGGCTATAAGAAGTTGCCATGTCATATACAGCCAACCTCTTAGCGGTCATGTACAATAATAAGTTTTAAATACGTACTAGTTTATCAATTGTTGGCCCACCTTACATCCTCACAAAGTGTCTTGGGTCTCGTGTTGCAACTGGCTCTACTAACCAAGAGCCCGCTTCTCTTCTCTCTCCTCTTCTCTTTCCTCCAACTAATAAGCACATATATATTATTCTATTCCTTATAGCCTGCTTATGTCACTCTATTGTACTTGCTCTAAGACTAGCCACAATGGAGAGTAACATACACTAGTAACATACACATATCCCAAGACTATGTTACTACCTTCCATAGTGGGTAGTAACATAAGCATTGTTCAAGAACTCGGCTGAGTTACCATTTAAATGCCCATTTAATCACTACTCAATGCCTAACTGAGGCGAATATCACATACTAGGTTCATTAAATGGTCAAGTCGATTAACTAGCATTTAATCGGTTCTCAGACGATTAACTGGTTGTCAAACCGATTAATCAGTGATGGGTCAGGTAACTGAAGCGGCATCCATAAAAAATGGGGTTATTTATCTTGTTATGCTATTTGTGTTGAACCTTGTAGTGAATTATTCCATGTTCACATGTGTGGCTGCTATTTATCTTGTTATGTGTGGCTGCATATTGCCAAGTTGTGTGGCTATCATTTTAATTTATCTTATCATGTCTCATGTGTGGCTGCTTGTTGTCACATGTATGGTTGTCATTTACTCATTTATCTTGACAATTTTAGAGCATATACAAATGCATATCTAGCATCAATTATATAGGTTTGTTGCCTTCTCGTTTGGATGCATCATGACCAAACCGTCTAGGTAACAATTCTACCTCTTGTCCATGCTTTTTATATGCCTACAACATTATATTTTAGTATAAATGTACAATATGTAGTTGTGAGCATTGGATTATGTGGTACAATACATGAAAAACTAGTTACATGTTGCCAATATATTCTCATGTGAAGCCGATTAATGATCGACCGATTAATTTAGTTAAATGGCCGATTAACCGATTAATCGCTAATCAGTAGTCGACCAAGCAGTTACCAGTTACCGAATTCCCGAACAATGAACATAAGTATAGTAACATGCAAAGCCTCATTTATTAGGCTAGAGACTCATATTGCATTGGGACATGTGATGTTACAGTAACTAACTAAGTTACTCAAACTACCTCTCTCCTCATTAACTCATTGCCACATAAGCAAATTTGCTGAGTTGGACTCGATATTACTACTGAAGTTACTCCCACTATGGCTAGTCCAATGCATAGTATCATAGATTAGCTAGTATCATATGTAGTACTTTATTTATATTGTCATGAATGACACATAGTAGCATAGCATTTATTATGATACGTTTTAATGATATGATACTTAACCCTATCTTTCTTCATTTAATTCTATGACAGCTCATCAAAATTGCTTAGTTGGCATGCATGATACTAACTATGATACCCCCTTACTATCAGCCTAGCAAAGAAGGTGTACAGATCATTTGTGTGTCGATTTGTGAGTTTTCATCCGTTTGTTCGAGAAGCGGGGAGAAGTTTCAAACATTTCGGCCGCGAGGTGCGGCCACTAGCGTAGGCCTAGTTGGTATTTTAATCACAAGAAATTCATATGGAGTTTAGACATCATCAAAATCGATGTGTGCCCGTGGCGTGCTCTCATGACCCCGTGGAAAAAAATTGGTAAAGTTTGGCACAAGTTTTGATGACCGCTCCTTCCAAACCGGGGCATCTCACATGAAGGATCATGGTTTCCAAAAGGAGACGTGTCAATTCAAACTCCTGTGGCCGGTGACTTCATCGTTTGGCGTCCTAAAAATTTCCACGGTACACAATCACCATTAGCTATATTTAAGACATTTTTTTGATTAACGTGCATTTTGTGCATAAAAATAAAATTACAACTGGAACTACATGTGCTATCAAAAGGGATGAGGATCGCTGCTCGATCTGGGAGCATCCAACGGGGCAGACGTACGATCCATGGGGTTTGGGTTCTGGCCAATCAGAAAGCATGACTCGGATCATGGGTGGAGTGGTGGGGTTTGGTTGGCAAACGGCTTTCATAAATTGAGTGTGCTACCTCTATAATAATAACAAAAAAAGTTCATATTCATTGCCTGAGCTGACAGCATATCAAGGTCAACAAATTAACGGTTCTTACATCAATAGAAAACCGAGCATAACTCACAAATTCAGTACACGCGGCAGTTCTAAATTGAATGAATTAAGTTGCAGGGTAGGCATAAAGACTAGTCCTATGGCTTAATTCCCATGTACATGATGGAACTGGGATCATTACGTTGACCCCGAATGAACTTGGGTTTTATGATGATTTTACGCTTCTCTGTTACACGGGTGCGTGATCCCTTGGCTGGCAACCATCAAATTCATCGTACTCGTCCTCATCGGCAACATCGTCAACACCCAGTACCCTTCTCTTCCCATGCATCACTAAATGGCAGTTCTTATGCAAGGGGTCATCCACAAAGAAAATCTGGGTAGCATCGCTGGCAAGAAGAAATGGGTCCGCGTGATATGCCATCGTTGTCCTATTAACACAGGTCTTCCTGTACTAATCAATCCTTACCTGACCAAGAGGGATCCATGCGCACCTGAATAATGCCACCTTAACTTTCACATAATCAAGCTCCCAAATCTCTTTGATGGTTCCTGATACGTCTCCAACGTATCTATAATTTTTGATTGCTCCATGCTATGTTATCTACTGTTTTGGGAAATATTGGGCTTTATTATCCACTTTTATATTATTTTTGGGACTAGCCTATTAACCGGAGGGCCAACCCTGATTTGCTGTTTTTTTTTGCCTATTTCAGTGTTTCGAAGAAAAGGAATATCAAATGGAGTCGAAACGGAACGAAATCAACTAGAGAAGTTATTTTTGGAAGGAAAGCTACCGGATGGACTTGGACCCCACGTCAGGAGAGAAGGGAGGTTCCCACGAGCGTGAGGGCGCGCCCACCCCCCTAGGGCGCACCCCCCTGCCTCGTGGGGCCCCCGAAGCTCCACCGACGTACTTCCTGCACCCATATATACCTACGTATCCTAAAACTTCCAGAAGCACAATAAATCGGGAGTTCCGCTGCCAGAAGCCTACGTAGCCACCGAAAGCCAATCTAGACCCGTGTCGGCACCCTGCCGGAGTGGGAATCCTTCTCCGGTGGCCATTTTCATCATCCCGGTGCTCTCCATGACGAGGAGGGAGTAGTTCTCCCTCCGGGCTGAGGGTATGTACCAGTATCTATGTGTTTGATCTCTCTCTCTCTCTCTCTCTCTCTCTCTCGTGTTCTTGATTTGGCACGATCTTGATGTATCGCGAGCTTTGCTATTATAGTTGGATCTTATGTTTCTCCTCCCCTTCTTCTCTCTTGTAATGAATTGAGTTTCCCCTTTGAAGTAATCTTATCGGATTGAGTCTCTAAAGATTTGAGAACACTTGATGTATGTCTTGTCGTGCGTATCTGTGGTGACAATGGGATACCACGTGATTCACTTGATGTATGTTTTGGTGATCAACTTGCGGGTTCCGCCCATGAACCTATGCATAGGGGTTGGCACACGTTTTCGTCGTGATTCTCCGGTAGAACTTTGGGGCACTCTTTGAGGTCCTTTGTGTTGGTTGAATAGATGAATCTGAGATTGTGTGACGCATATCGTATAATCATACCCACGGATACTTGAGGTGACATTGGAGTATCTAGGTGACATTAGGGTTTTGATTGATTTGTGTCTTAAGGTGTTATTCTAGTACGAACTCTAGGGCTGTTTGTGTCACTTATAGGAATAGCCCAAACGATTGATTGGAAAGAATAACTTTGAGGTGGTTTCATACCCTACCATAATCTCTTCATTTGTTCTCCGCTATTAGTGACTTTGGAGTGACTCTTTGTTGCATGCTGAGGGATAGTTATATGATCCAATTATGTTATTATTGTTGAGGGAACTTACACTAGCGAAAGTATGAACCCTAGGCCTTATTTCCACACATTGCAATACCGCTTACACTCACTTTTATCATTAGTTACCTTGCTGTTTTTATATCTTCAGATTACAAATACCTTTATCTACTATCCATATACCACTTGTATCACCCACTCTTCGCCGGACTAGTGCACCTATACAATTTACCATTGTATTGGGTGTGTTGGGGACACAAGAGACTCTTTGCTATTTGGTTGTAGGGTTGCTTGAGAGAGACCATCTTAATCCTACGCCTCCTACGGATTGATAAACCTTAGGTCATCCACTTGAGGGAGTTTTGCTACTGTCCTACAAACCTCTGCACTTGGAAGCCCAACAACGTCTACAAGAAGAAGGTTGTGTAGTAGACATCAAGCTCTTTTCTGGCGCCGTTGCCGGGGAGGTGAGTGCTTGAAGGTATATCTTTAGATCTTGCAATCGAGTCTTTTAGTTTCTTGTTTTATCACTAGTATAGTTTATAAAAGAATACTATAAAAATGGAATTAAGTTTGCCTCATATGCTTCATCTTTTTAATATCTTTCGTGAGTATGATGGAAAGGAAAATTGTGCTCAAGTGCTAGAAGAAGAATGCATTAGAATGTTTGGCACTAAATATTTAAATGATGAGCATGATTGCAATGTTGTTAGTACGAATTCTTTGAATATCCATGACACTAATGATGATTGCACTAGTTATGATGAAAATGTCTCCTATAAACATGTCAATTTTTGTGGAGTGCATTGGGTTTGTAAGTACACACCAAATAGGGAAGATAGATATTGGAAGAAGCATAAGTACTTATAAACTAAATTGTTGCAAGAAAGTCTTGATGATTGTGCTGAAAGATTCAATATTTTTTGCGCCCCTTGTGAACTTTGCAATGAACATGGTCATTTAAATCTCCAATGCAAATTGTTTCATGACCGAATCGTATCCAAACATTGTGATAATTTGATTACCCTTGAGAATCATAAAGGGCTTAGTCTTCTTTTGGGGTATGAGGAAATGAAACGTATAACTGAGGGTATTCCAAAGTTTAATCTTGATAGATTTCTTGATTTTGATCTAGAGAAAATTTATATATATTGTGCAGTGAATTGTATTGAAAATCCTTATATTGCCAACTACATAAAGAAAAGAAAACAAATAGAAGATGAAGAGAATACTAATGAAAGGGAAGAGGCTTCCCAATACCCTCCTATTATTTCTTATGATGAATCAGGTAACGAGGAGGAGCCTCCTATTCAACCAATCTCATTAATAAGGAGCTCCAAAAAGAGGATTGAACCCACACATGATGTGGTGAAAAAGAAGAAAAGAAAAAGTAAGAGAGGTAAAAAGATGTCTCTCCCAAATAATGCTGCCCGTATTACTATTGTGCCTCATGAAAATATAATTATGGAAGGTAATGATACTTCTTATGATCTTGAAAATCTTTTTGGCACTTTCTTGGAAGAATATGATAATTGCTATACTATTGGTGCTATCCATACTATTAATGATGAGAGTGACTATGCTTATGATATGAAAAGGGCCAAGCTTGGGGATGCTATGTTTGATGAAGATGATGGTTTTGAGAATATATTTGCTGCAATTAATGTTTGTCCCAAGCTTGGGGATGCTACGTTTAATGAAGACAATATTTTTAGTCTCCCAAGTTTTGATATGCAAATTTATAATGATGATAGCATGCCTCCTACCTATGATGATTATTGTGATGATACTTATGATAAAAAAGTAGTTATTATATTTATAAAACTTGTCATGATTATGGTTACCCCTTTTGTGAACATTACTCTTTTAATGTGGAAACAATTTATAGTATTCGAGTTTCTTATGATACTCCCACTAATCCGAATGAGAAGAATTTTGCTTGTGTAGAGAGTAGTAAATTTTCTATGCTTGTAGATCATGAAAAGAATGCTTTAGCACTACAAAAAAATACACTTCCGTGATGATAGTGTTTGTCACAGTAAGTCGCTTTTTTGTGTCATGCATGTACATCCATGACAAATTTATGATAGAATCAAGATAGTCATACCTGTGCTGTCGTAGAAGTGTTCCATGACATTACCAAAATAATCATCACGGAAGTGTCCACTTCCATGACGATAAATCACGCGTCACAGAAGTGCTTTCGTCAAGGGTGACCGACACGTGGCATCCACTGTAACGGAACGCCGTTAAGCTATCGGGTCGGGTTCTGGATTCGATAACCCGTTAACAACCCCGACCAATGGGGATTTTCCACGTGTAAAATCATCATTGGCTAGAGGAAACACGTGTCAGCTTGTTAGTGGGTTAGATAGGCGCCTATGATATGTCGACACGTGGCACGGCCCAACAGTGGCCCATTTAGCTTATAAAGCTGGCCCGTTTGACTTGGTCAAAAGTTAACGGGCTGGCCCATGAAAAGCCTGTTAACGGTCTCTTTGCAAATAGCCCATTTTACGGCCCGTTAACTCACGGCCCATTAGGCCCTAAAGGAAATTGGCCCAACAACGTCATGTGGGCCATCGAATATAATACCAGCCCATTTCACTTTCGGCCCATGTATGGCCCACGGCGTCTTTCGGCCCATATGAGGCCTTCGTATATTTTGGTCCATTACAGGCCCACGGTGACTCTAGCCCACAATGAACAGTGATTTTCTTTATACCCATTAACGGCCCATGATTTACATGGGCCGTTTCCAGCCCGTGTTAGCTTTCAGCCTATTGACGGCCCATACGTTCTTGGGCTCCTTTTTGGCCCTCGATTACTTCCGGCCCGTTACTGGCCTGTTCCCCTAATGGGCCAAATTCGGCCCGTGGCAAGAGTCGGCCCGTTACTAGCATGTTCCACTAATGGGCCAAATTCGGCCCATGGCAAGAGTCGACCCGTTACTGGCCTATTACCCTAATGGGCCAAATTCGGCCCATGGCAAGAGTCGGACCGTTTCTGGCCTATTAACCCGTTGCGCCGTTTCTGACCCGTCCTATATTCTGGCCCATTAACGACCCATTATGCCTGTGACATAATTAAGCCTTTGCTGTCCTACGGCCTGTTAACAGCCTGTTACTGTGCTGGGCCGACACCAATTATGCCCGATTATGGCCCATGTAGACCCAGTTATCCGACGGCCCGAGGCCCACCGATTACATGCCCATTTATCGACGGCACGTAGGAGACCCATGGATCCTACGGCCCGTATATGGCCCATGGTAGTTGCGGCCACTAGCAAACTAGGGGAAAAGAAGACTAGGAAATAAATAAGGCCGAAACTAACGCTAGGCTATTAAGGCGATTGCACAGATTACATCCAGTCGACATCAAAGATCGCCACCAGTGCAAATATAGGGAACACCCTACACTATACAAAAATGGCTTGCTGTTTTCTTCAGGCGGTGGCTGCATGTTAAGAATAAATTTTGTATCGCACCAAAACAAATTACAACTATATAACAAAAGGAAGGTTGGCATAAAACTTAACAGTCTAGCAGATAAATGCACCACCAGAAGTTCAGAAGCTCAGTTCATTTGACCCGACTGTTACGTTTTCATGTTGTATTGTCCGATGGAGCACCATAACCCTCGCCTTCATTTCCACTAGGCTCCTGAACAACCTAGCAAATGTCTGATAGTCTGGTTTCAAAACCATGCATATCTTGACGACATTGAGCAATGTTTCTCCTTGTTTCACAAAGGGTCTCTGTTAGGGAATGGACTTGTGTCTGGAGCGCAGATACAACATTGCTTTGAGCTTGCATATCTTGATCATGAGGCAGTTTGGACGATATTGCCTTAACAACCAACCTAGTATTACGCAGGAACGTGTTTTGGCACTGTTAGTGGACAGGTACTGACCCACTGTAGCAAGAGCTGACATTGCGGTTATAGTTGCCTCGCCACCTTCAGAAGGTGGTGGTTCCACCATTTTTTCCATAGCTTGCTGGAAAGTTGAGGTTTTACATTAGTAGTACCAGAACAGAAGATATTAAGGAGGCAGCAAAACCAAACAAAATAGCTTTGGTCTATATACAGAACTTATTCTGGTGAACCAATGTAAAATATTAGTTGTATTTTATTGCAAAGTACATAATAAAACCAGGTTCCAAACATATGACCATGTACCATCGCTAATGTATTGTCTATTTCTTCACATTGTGTTGAGGGCTAACGATAAAGTGACGAAGTTTCTAATAAGGTAAGCATAGTATGACGTCATTCATATCACAAAACAACTAAGAACAGACAAACAGGCAATTGTAACGTTGTGTGGGCAAGTCCAGCACGGAACTAGATTACGGGTCAAGATCAAAGGAACATCACTCCTCTCTTTTAAACCTTGTAAGGTGCAATGATACGCTAAGACAATTGTGTATAAAATTGAAAAGAGTAATAGAAATTGGCTGCAAACCATGCAGTTCAAGGCACAAGTCAGAGTAAGTAGTAGTTAAAGGCATGAGGATTAAGGACTTATAACAGCGGCTTTGACTGGTGTAGTCATGCCCTTCTTCTTGCTGGTGTGACAGTCCTTGAAGATTTCCACAGCATTTGGTTCAGGTACTTTTTGGTCCTTGTGGGCTTTCCTCTGCATTTGGAACGAGTCAATATAGATCTGATAATATGGTACAGCGAAAAGAGTGAAACAACAGCTAATTACAAGAGCCTCGCAGTGTGCAATATAGCTACGAGATCCTGTCGTCTATTGGAATTTCACTTTCTTACGGTTGGCCTTGTTCTTTGAACAGTTCACCTACAAGAAGATATATTCGTGTGGCACATGCGTAAATAGGACTTCAACATGTGATCTGATGACATATATATATAATGTACCTGATACTTCGGATCAGACCAGTGTTTAACGAGGCCTCTCCAGTCTTCATCAGATATATTTTCCACTGGAGATGTTTAGGCAAGTTCACTGTTAGCCTTGCCTTCAAAGTGAATTTTCCTCAAGTTATACCGATACTGTTGTAGAGCAGACTTGAAAACATGGGTGCAAGCTTGTCTGGTTGCATCATCTTGGCTATCCAACTTGAACCTCATCTGTTGAAAATTATGGGAGTCTCATTATCAGCAACCTAGAAAGTATTGGACAGAGCAAGACGATATTACTAGTTTCCATACATAACCATACTTACAGATAAATGGCCGAGGAAGATGTTGAACTGGGTTTCGTCTTTGTCATTCCTGTACTGAATCCATGTTGGGAGGATACATACATGACACCTAACAGCAACCGCTGCCTCTGATACTAACTTGGCTGACTCTGTAGCATCACGTGGCCTTTTTAAACCTGCCTCAAAACGGATCTCCATTCTTCCTCCTCTAGATTTAGTTAACCTATCGAGCATTATCCCTGATGTTTGTTTCCTCTTGCGCCTAGGTGCTAGTCCAACAACAAACATAGTAAGTGGTAGTGTACATCAAACTGTGAGACTACATATAAAGAAGCATGCAAATGTAACTTGACTCCAGCAACTACCTTCTTGCTGTTGAAGCTCACAAGGTTCATCTGATATTGCCAACTCGTCTTGTGTCAAGAGTCCTTGGGAAGTGGTGTCAGGTGGCAACGGAGCTTGGGAACGTGCTGCTAGCTCAGTTGATGCACGAGTATGTCGTGCAACTGGTAGTACTGTGGTAGGTGTTACAAGAACTAGGGTTGTCTCTGCTTGTTTGGTGGCAGCTATTTGTTTCTGTTTGTCTTTTTTTGCAACTCGTGTAGCATGGGATGCCGTGTTTGTAGAATTTTTTGTTGGACTTTGACCTTCTATTGCACCATCAGTACCAGCAGAATCTGTAGGATTCATCCGCTTCTCATTCCCTGCCATTCTGTGTTTCTTCCTCTTTCTTTGTGCCATGTTAAGTCAAGCCGACAATAAAAACGAATAACAATTTAGTTCTTCAGAACAAATTGATGCGTGATGCAGACGAACTGAACTTTGATGTTAGACAACCACATGATAGGAGGATGTAATATGTATGAAAAACAGGACGAAAGAGATAACCAGAACTATGATGTGTAAACTAAGAAGAAGACATTTCACCAAATTAGAAGCAATGCAATGGAAGGTAGACACCATATGAAAGATGCTACAAATATCGCTCTGCCAAGTTAACAGTGTCTCATCATAAATGGCGTTTAAACAAATATGAAGCAGTACAAGAAATAAATCATATGCAAGATGCAAACAACATCACACTACCGTGTTAGAGGTCTCTCGTCATTAGTGCCATTGCATATTCACAGCATTGCATATTCACAGCTTATGATGTGTAAACTAAGGAGAAGGCATTTCAACAAATTTTAAGCAATTAAAGCTAGACACCATATGAAAGATCCAACGAATATCACTCTACCAAGTTAAAATTGTCTCATCATAAGTGCCATTTCAACGAATTAGTAATACAAGCTAGAAAACAATGTTAGATGTAACCTATATCACACTCTGAAGTCAAACGTGTCTTATGATAAGTGATTGTTGCAGGTTACACAACAGTAGTAATTTGATGTAAGAACATGGTGTGATAGACAGATTTTGTATGTTCTAGAAACAGGAACACGTGTCTTATTCAAGTATAATGTGTAAAGTAAGCAGATGGAATTCAACAAAATTAGAAACAATACAAGCTAGACATCACACATAACATGCAACCACATATAACAGTGCCAAGTTAGAGGGAGCACCAGTGATGCCGCACTAGGGGAGACGTGCTCATCATAAACACAGCATTGTTGAGTGTCTATGCATGTGTTGTCTTGGAAATCATCTTGGGGGTGTGGAGGAGTAGAAACTGTAGAGGCCCTCCGTTCGGAAGGAGCACCTTTATCCGCTGCCTTGCTAACTTCCTTCTGCTTTATTGATTTTGAATTGTCAAGTAAAACCGACAAGAAAAAGCAATAAAATTCTCTCTTCAGAACTCATTAATGCATGATACTGACAATCGCTACTTTGATGTAAGGCAAACACATGATTCCAGGATGGAATATGTATGAAAAACAGGATGGCATGGCATGTTCACAACTGTTTATGTAAACTAAGCAGAAACCATTCCAGCAAATAAGAAGCAATGCAAGCTAGACACCACATGAAAGATGTAACCAATATGACTCTGCCAAGTTAAAAGCGTCCCATCATAAATGGAATTTCAACAAATTAGAAGCAGTGCATGCTATAAATCATATGAAAGATGCAACTAATATCGCACTGCATGTACTAAAGGTGTCTCGTCATGTTGATTGATGCGGGATACAAGAAAAACAATAGTTTTATGTAAGGACATGCTTAATAGACAGATGTACTATGTACTAAATACAAGAAGGCATGTCACATTAACAGGTATAATGTATAAGCTAAGCAGACTAGCACATGCAGTTTAACCAGATTGGAAGAATTACAATCTAGACACCATATGCAACATGCAACCACATATCACGCTGCCAAGTTAGAGCAAGCACGTGCAATGCTAGTGTAGGGGAAATGTTGTAATCAACTACAGAGCTACGTTCACTATCTTCATCTAGCATTTCTGTTTCTTGAGAATCATGTCGGGAGGTTGACGCTGTATTCTTTAAATGAGGAGTAGTCCCCTTGCCTGCCTGCCTCGTCATAAGTGATTGATGAGGGATACACAAGAACATTAGTTTGATGTAAGAACATGGTTAATACATAGATGTACTAGTATGTACCAAAAACAAAAAGGCATGTCATATTCAAAGGTATAATGTGTAAGCTAAGCAGATGCAATTTAACCAAATTGGAAGCAATACAAGCTAGACATCCGGCTGGAGTGGTGAGCATGATCATCTAGGACCTGAGAGCCTGGTGGGAGGCAGGCTGCTTCGCCACCATCGCAGCTTTTTAGTTGGCTTCCAGGTGATGCCTATCTTTGTTGGGCTTGTCACTGGCTCGGCCAGTGCCCTGACTAGCTATTTGTCTTCTGGTGCTCACGAGATGGTGGTTCATGTAAAAAAATATATTTCCTTATCTTACCGACTTCGGCCTTTCGAATACAAGCTAGACACCATATGGAACATGCAACCACATATGACACCGCAAAGTTAAAGCAAGCACCTGGGATGGTGGTTCATTGCGAGCGAGGTCATCAACTCCAGAGCTACGTTCCCCGTCTCCATCTGCTGACACTACACCCTTTAAAGCATTGAAACGTGTCTTGCCTAGCAGCACACCAAACTGGAGCGACTTCTCTCTTTTCTTTTTGGCTTCTCTCATGGCAGCAGAGTCTGAAATACCCTTGCATAAAAACACAACAGTGAGAGTAAGGGTGAAGTGTGTGCAGAACTAGTGCACTATAAAAGTAGCAGATAGTAGGTGGCTGACAAATAAATGATAGGAGACATATGATGGCTCTACAACATTGCATGGAAAACAAAATTAGATTCTACTCTGTATGATTTTGTAATATATGAGCACAGGAAATGCAGGTACTCCTCTAGCACACCACCACATGTGGTCATTTCTAAGATAACAGTCGACTGAAAATAAATAGGTTAGTCGATTTTTTTAATGAACCGTCCGATCTATAAGGAACGGGCAGATGGCCTTCGTCTACCTCCCGCCAGTCCTATTGACGATCTTTCTCGAACCGCCAACGACCACCGGCCCAGACCCCTGCCTCCGCCGCCCCGCCCTCCCATCGACCTCACACCACCGCCGTGCTTGGCAGTGCCCCCAGGCCATCCCTTTAATCCCGGCCGACCTCTAGATCGGGCGCCAGTAGCTATAGGCTGCACACGCCCCTAAGATAAACACCAAGGCGCTGATTCCTCGGTGTAATAGGCGTACTAGCGCCTGTTACACCGAGGAATGCTTCCGCTAATTGGGAATCAAGTGGCCAGAAATTGAAATTCAGGGGGGCGATGGACCTCTAGCTAAGGTGAAATAGTATATGAGGAGAAACCTTGTGCATCGCGAGTTACTAGGAACATCTAGTATCAAGAAGAAGCGGTCAACTAGTGTCTTCTGTGGGATGAATACCGTGCAAGCAGAGACGTAAGATTTGCACGAATAAGGGAAGAGGAGTACCTTTTTCGGTTGCCGGTGTGGTCACCTCCACAAGTTGCGCCGATTTTCTTCTTTTTACCGGGGAAACTGATGTTCTGGAGGGTGCAGGCTTGGACGAACCCATGGCTAAATTGTTGACTGTGTTGCTGTGGCCGTATGTCGGCGGAAGGGAAGCAGATCTGAGGCGGCGAAGGACGGCGTAGCAGGAATAGCTCCGGTGCAGTGGAGGGTGGCGAAGTTGGAGCGGCAGCGGTGAGGCGCAAGACGGCGTGGTTGAACTGGCTCGGGTACGGACGGCTCGGCCTCGGCTTCAACTACTAGCCGTGGAGGGCGTTGCGGTTGAGGTTGCGGTGGACGACGACATTGGGGTATCGGCTCCGACGTGATGGAGGAGGGCGACGGTTGATGGGTGGGATGGGGTGGCGGACGGAGGACGCCGGGGTTTTGCGGCTGGTGGAGAGGTAGTTTTGGCGCCCATGGAGTACGAATGGGGAATTGGACGGGTGGGGGGAACCATGTTTCGGTCTGGGACGCTCTTGTTTTTGGCTTTTTTTGAACAGAAGATGGGACGCGCTTGTTTGAAATTTGGAGAAAGTACAAACTTTGCCCCCCTCTTAAATTTCGGACCTACTGCGGGTCGGGGGTAGGATGTTAATCCCAGGTGTCCCAAATAGTGGGCGGGAGCGATTTCGGCCGCGCGCATGTGTGCTTAGGCGGCCATTGTGTATGAATGTTTTTCGGATGCGGTTGCGTGGCGTCTAGATGAAGCTACAAACCTACCCCGGTCTAGACCTTTGGACGTCGGGCCGGTAGGTTTCACGGGTCGGAGTTATTAGAAAAGTAATTTCCTTGTACTACCAAACAATGGTCTCACGCGGTTTCGAGCAAGTAGAGGCTCTTTTGGCTCTTCGTTCGAAATTTTGAAACACAAGCATTCACGTTTAGAGTACTCTTGAACTATGAGGATTGACCTAAATATACAACGTTATATTTGACCTTGTATGTTTGAAAACCTCATTAAATTATCTGCTTCTTTTTGAAATTTTGACACTTGAAAATCCTATAACTACGATTATTTTGAAATGGAGGAGCTAAATTTGAATCTATTTTGTACATGACTACATATGCTATTATGTACAAAATCAGAGCAAAGATTGGTGCCCCCATAATTTAGGTATGGTTTACAAATGCCATGATATCAAATTCAAATAATTGAATGGACTTCATGTTGAATTCAATTTTTTTAAACCACCTTAAGTTGAATTCAAATGTATGCTAGTTCATAGGTAGTAGCTATTTATAATGTCCATTGTGTAACTTTCGTATGTATAATATGCTTTACACACACAAAACTATACTCACGTTTATATTCGATTGCTAAAGCGATGCATTGTATGGAGTTCAAAATACTAACTATGTGGATCAATTGTGTCGAATAATAACATAGACATGCTCAAATTCGATAGAATCTAGATGTCTGATGGATCAATGACCACTCCTTACGCGAATTGCAAATATCATGATCCGATCCTAATATTTGGATACAATTTTATCTTTAATCAATGTGTAGAGCAGTCTTTTACGTGTAGTTTCACTCTCCATCGGTGGTCTCTCACACATGCTCACACACTCTCTCCCGAGGTTTCTTTCTCGCACACATGCTCTAGATATAACCCTCCCTCCCTCTCGTAACCATTTACAATTGTTTTCACTAACCTTTATCACAAGCACTCTTCCTCTTGCAAACATACACACGCACAATCCTCATCGACCCTTTCTATATACATGGACCTGCCTACGTGTCTCATGTATGCACATTATCTTTACGCCTGTCTCTCACGCATTGTCTCACACCTCTCTTCTTAATCGACGAGTATGATTCTAGCAAAGCATTCTGTAGGATACCCCTTAAAGTTAGGTTGGATGAATAGTAATATCAGAGATAAAGGGGTTACCTTAGTCCTAGAACCTAGGGTTACAAATCCTAGCCGGCTTTGTCAGTGGACACAGAGTCCTTCACAATTCTGCTATCTTTGTCTTGTACGACTAGTCATCCATGGGTCTTCCTAAACGCGTCACGGGCCGACCAATGTGGCGCAGGACGGAACAAAACGAAGGGCCTCACCTCGACCCACCGGACCTCACGCGGTGACACACCCTCTGCCCCCACGTCTCATTATCTTCTCACACCCACACATACCAACACAAACACCACACACACAGAAAATTTCTCCTGGTGCCTCTATTCCCTCCCCCTTGCATATACACACTCAAGGGAATGGAATCTCTTGTCGTGACGTCATATTCGTCTCTCTCTCTCTAGACCACTCTCATTTCTCGTGCTATCTGTCCCACGCCCCCCCCATCGGCCCCTCTATCCATGCCTCTCTCGAATACGTAATACACACACATACCTCTCTAGGCCCCGCCAAATGCATCAACTACACATTCACACATGTTACATCACGTACCCCATTGATCTAAAAAGCCCTCTCTTCACGTTTATTTCGCATACAACATTCCTTTTGAATAAAGTGTGGCCAAAAAATTATTTTAGAGTTTCTACATATATACAACATTACAAAGTTATATGGAGGAGTACGAACGCTAATTTGCATTGCATGGTGATATTTATTCCGCACTGTGAATTTGTATATTTTTATACTATATACAAAGTTAGTCATAATAAAGAGAAACGAAGAGCATCTCTCTCTCCATCGCATACCCCCCTGTACGCCCCTTTCACGTATGCACACAAAACTATCTCCAGGTCCTCTAAAAGTAAGCCCCCAGAAAATTCACGCATGTTTCATCTTTCTCTCGCGATCATTGTATTTGAAGCGAAAGCACGATACGTACATTGTACTTCAGAATCCACTCATTATGGTCACCATTTACGTTTAGTGGTTATTATGCAGTCATGGACTCACCGTACAACTCTGTATTTGCTCATGACATGACTAGTTGACCAGTTAAACGCTCCATGTGGCACCTCTAGTGTTGCATCACATTATCTCACTACCATCGTGCCCACCTGTCGACTTGTATCTACTCTACATCTACACTCTTATAAAATACATAAAATACACTATTATAAAAAACAGAGTTGGTGATGATGGTGTGCCTGCCATCCTGCAATATAGGCCGTCCGATTTATATCTAACGGATAGGAAAGAAACTATGGCAATTTTGCAAAAAGGTACCCACACACCTCTCCACATTTGCAAATAAGGCCTTTCCTCGTTCATCCTTTTCTCTCACAAGATAAACAAGTCATACAAGTGCATCTTGATGTTACATGCAACGCACGGGCATCTTGCTAGTAAGAATGAAAACAAACGACAAAAAATATTTGGACGGTGGTTCGAAGTCATGACCGCGGGCACAGCGGACAAGGTGGCCTTGTATTGGTATGCTGAGCCGTCTGTTTTAACACACATGAGCTGGTGTGGTGATTATACACACACGCACGCATGCACACGAACTGCATCCATGCAACACTAACACAAACACATGCACCCACGCACGCACGCAACACTCACACGTACACACACAGCCACGCACGCATGCAACACTCACACGCACACATGCACCCATGCATGCACACACCAGTACACCACACGACCAACACACACTCTCACGCTCAAGTGCTCAACCTACACGTGCATGCGCACACATCAGGCCCTGACAGACACATACACAACCAGGTGATTCCCGCGCATGGGTTGGAGCCTTGTCGCGCCTGCGTAAATTTGTGTTTATCTGACCTTTTGCCTATGCAAACTGACAGGTGGGACCCACAATGAACGTGGTCAATTTAACTAGTCAACATGGCGCCACGCAGACTATTTGGCCGGTCAACAGAGTGCAATCCGATGCTGAGCTGTGAGCAAGTGACCGTATAATCACCGCAAAACGTATATTGTGACCGTAATCAGCTTATTCTGAAGTTCGGTGACCGTATTACGCTTTTCTCTCTGTAGGCCCTCCAAAACTACATCTCTACACGTTCTCGCATGTTACATCTAACAACTATGCAATACAGCACTACTACTACACTCTAACACAATAAATCATATGTGTTTTTAGTTTTACTAGATATCATATTGTTACTTATAATTATTCAGTTTGCATACATTAAAATTGCCTTTGAAATGTATGGCCAGTATCATCTACCGCGCGGGAAAAATCCCGCCCTTTCCTGTTTAATCGGGTTTGTATCGATGGATTATGCAAAACAGCAAAACTATAGTACTATACAGCACAAGTGACAGTTCACTGGGCCGTCGTGTCGTCTACTCCTCCGTCGTAAGAGTGGAGCGCTCGCTTTCATAAATCTTCTAGTCCCTTTTGCCGACATGTGGGACATCAAGCTACCGGGTCCACGTGCCATACCGGAATACACTGTAGAGCAGCAGGGGTGAAGCACCCCAGTCATGGCGTCGGTGTAGTAATGAGCAATGAGGCGTCAAATGACAAAGTTGCACCTTTCCCGCAGTTAAGTTGGAGGGACGAAGCAACCATCATTTCACTCGTTGCTGAATCCGCTTCTCCCTCATCTTCTTCAACTTAACCACGTGTTGCTTCTGCCGTTGTTCTGCCTCATGTGGGACGTGGATCGGCTTGGTAAAGCACTAACACGTGGGACCGCATGTTAGCAAACCGCCAGGAAAACGTCCTCCGAAAATAAGAAGCCTAATCCTAGACTTACAAAGGGCTACGTAGCTGCTACGTATACTTCCCATCTAATCTATATATGCCCCCTGATTTTCAGGTTGGGTGGGCCCAATCCTCTCCTTTAATCCAATCAAATAGTCCCACATCACATCAGTTCATAACTTTACGTAAACCATTACGTGGATCTAGCATTGCTGAAATAAGAAACCTCCCCCGCTATTCGCGCGGCAAAATCACCTCCTTTTTACTAATCTCGATTCTATAATTTTTTAGATCAATATAATTGAGATTTGTATAGATAGCGCACAGGAGCAAAACCAAGTGGTATGGTTAAGGGCATCCACAATGTGTAGCCAAATGTGAAAATAGCTTTTGGCATCATGGGAACCATTGTGGACGGTGTTGCCAAAGCCAAAAAGATGGAACCGAAGCTCCCTGATTGATTGATTGAAGGAATAGAAAAATGCAACGTCTCTCCTCTTTCTCCCATGCTTGGACGCATGTAGTACAGTATAGAGCATAGAGTCTACTCCCCTGTCCCTTCTATCACAAATCACAAAGCAGTGAGGCATCAAATCACAAAAGCACGGACGAAGCAACCATCATTTCACTCTTCGGTGACTCCGCTTCTCCATTGTCTTCTTCGAGAAGCCATCTCACCGCATTATTTACTCCTAGTAGTACTAGTAAAGGACTTCTTGGATGCAAATAAGGTGGTTGTCTCGGCTTGTAGGCGGCACTTGCGAAGGTGTTCTCCGTCGAACGCACTTCGCCAAACCACCAAAAAAAATCGTCGACGTCACCGTAATGGGGAAGGAAGTCAAATATAGTTACTACCTCCATTTTTTGTACACAAGGCCAGTAATTTGCAAAGGGCCACTAACACTAATCGAGGCAAAATTGATGGGGTTAGCAACCAAGGACATTAATATCCCCTGCATGCAGGGGGAAGAGAGAAGGTTGGTTTGTGTTGCACTGCATTAATCAAGCGATGAGGAGTGAGATGGTTAGCTCTTTGGAGAAAAAATACGTATTAATTGACACGTGAAACAAGGATTTGTATCGATTAAATCCCGCGAAGGAAAACCCAGCCTTTCTTTTTTAACACTAGTACTCCTAGTACATACGTACTTATCCTGTTTGGGTCTAGGCCTTGCATTGCCAAACTTCGCCACACATTTTTGCCAAGCTTGCCTAAAGTTTTCAAAATGAGAAGGAGGTCCACTTGCGCACGGCTATCGCGGTCGCACCGCACCCTCACAGGCTCGCTCCTGCACGCCGCGGCTGCACCGCACCCTCACACAGTCGCTCCTGCACGCCGCAAACCCAACCAAGGAAACGCACCCTCACTGACACGTGTTGTCGCATGTGAACACATCAAACTCAGCCATCCTATCGCTGACACATAATTTTCGTTTCATAGAGTATGTTTATCCAACCGCATGTTGGGGAGTATCCGTACGGCCCGTGCGATGGTCTGTTGGGGAAGAAGAAGAGGTGAGGAAGAAGGAAAGAAGGGTTAGGAGACGTAGGATATTCATCCAACCACCTGAAATGGTAGACTGACCCAAGTCAGGCGACTTGCATAACAAATATATGTTTTTACACAGCAAAAGATCCATAAAAACAACAACATAAAGAAAAACTATCACTGCTCGCGGAAAGAGACAACCTCGTCGTCTTTGGCTGCCGGCGCGAACCAGCCGTCGCTGCCGGCATGTGTCTCCGCATCGTGGTTGTCCTCGGCCTCCAACTACTCGTTCAAGCGGAGCGTGCGGGCGCTCTGCACGGACGAGAGCACAGCCCAGTTCAAGTCGAGGACGTCCGGTTCCGCCTGCAGGAGGGCCTCGATGGCAGCGGCATCCACGCGCTCTGCGTCGAGTTGAGCCTCCGCCGCCTGGTTCAAGTCCAGGACGTCCGGTTCCGCCTGCAGGAGGGCGTCGATGAGAGCGGCATCCGCGCGCTCTGCGTCGAGTCGAGCCTCTGCCGCCCGGTTCAAGTCCAGGACGTCTGGTTCCTCCTGCAGGAGGGCCTCGATGGCAGCGGCATCCGCGCGCTCTGCCTCAAGTTGAGCCTCCGCCGCCCGGTTCACATCCACAACATCCGGTTCCGCCTGCAGGAGAGCCTCGATGGCAGCGGCATGCGCGCGCTCCGCGTTGAGTTGAGTCTGTGCCTCCCGGTCCTCCTTTAGTATCGCCATGTTGATCCGCTGGTCCGCCTGCACCATGGGGGACTCGGACGCCGGCACGAAGTCGACGTCCATCGTTTCATACCCATAGGGGGCCTTCTGCGCCGCGACCTCTGCCATGAACATTGGATCGGCTTCCTCCTCCTCGTAGCTTGGCTCCAGAGAACTCGGGGATTGGCCCGCCGCAAAGCGAGCTTGGGAATGGAGGTCTGTGGTGCCGACCGCCGCCGCGATTTCTGCGCGGTGCTCCGGCGTCAGCATCTTGTAGTAAGTGATCTTGCGGCGCACCATGGCTTTCCGGCGAACTAGGGGACACTTGATGCGGGCTAGGGGATCGAGAGGTGGGGGAATGTGCTGGAGATTTGGTGTGGTTTTAGGGCAGTGGCTGGCATAGGCCGAGCAGCGAAGGTTCTAGTGTGAATAGTGGTTCCGGTGACGACCGGTTAATCAGTTTTGACTGTACATCGCTCTTGTCGCATTCCTGTTGCAGCCCGGCACACTGGACCCTCCATGTCGCTCACCGAATGGAACGTGCTTCGTCTTGCGTTTTCGCTCGCTTGTGGGACCGCAGTTGAGAGCAAACCGATGTCCCTCCCCCTCCCCCGCCCACATCATTTATTATACCACCACTCCCTCTGTTTTATGCTGAGTAAATAAAAACAGAGGGAGTATACTACGGATGAGGATCCCCTGACGTGGCCGAACCCATTGAGTAACTGACATGCGGGGCCTAGCAAGCATGGGGTTCGCCAGTAAGTGACCGAAAGGGAGGGTAAGGCAGGGATACCTACGTCAGAGGATCCACTTCCACTATACTACTTTGACCAAATGTTAGAGTAATAATATGACATGCAACTTACACAAATGTTAGAGTAATAATATATGACATGCAACTTACACAAAGCATACAGGGTCTAATGCGTTTTTTGAGGCTAACTTTGACCAAATGTTAGAGTAATAATATATGACATGCAACTTACACAAAGCATACGGTCAAATTCGTATGTGAAAGGAGTTTCCAATGATATAATTTTCAATTATACATCTCATGTACTATTAATCTTGTCAATAGTCAAATTGGAAACCATCTCGAGTACAAATCTAGGAGTACATACGAATCTAACAATATTGATTGGGCGTTGTTGAATGTTGATACCTTTTTTATCAAAGTAGATATACGTTGACTACACATAAAACTTATATGTAAACTAGAAAGGATAGGAGGGAGTATATTGTACGTTCAAAAACGAAACGAACATTGAATACCCTTTATATATGATTTGCGGATGCTATGATCACTGGTTCAAAATTTTGAATCCGCCTTAGGTATCACGTGCCCCCACTCGTTCCCTCTCGATTTCATCTCGGGGTCCAGAGATCTATTGAAAGAGGACTAGGGTGGGTACATGCGAATGATACTCGGCGGAATGTTCAAATGAGGCATGCGGGAGGATGAACTCGACTGGAGGGCAACATGATCGATGGAGAAGAGGGTTGGAGAGGAATGAGAAATAAGAAAAAGCCACATGATTAGACTTGAACGGCTCAAATAAACAATAAGTTGTCTCGCTTGGCCTACATAGTGAAAGGCCTAATGCGCGACGCGGAGCACTGACGCTCGAATATGGTCGGGAAAACAGGGAAACAGACATGTGGGGCACACCCGTCGGGAAGACGTAATGCAGACTAGTCCAATGGAGGAGCTGGCCCACGACCTCCTCACCACCGACAACCATTCATGTGGGTCGTTGGGGCCAACAACGGGGCGCAGCTCCAGCACTGCCTTTGGACACGGCGACCGCGGTGAGCGACACACTCAAATCGTCGCTAGACACGGTCGGTTTCAGTTTGCTGAGGGTGGTGTTAGTGTTGTGGCACGACCAACGGTATGTTTGGTTTGTGCCCAAGGTTTCCCCATCAAACCATTGGGTAGCCAAAATTTTGGTTGAGGTATTGGTTGCCCATGATTTGGCTGACATTGGCAAGAAAAATGAACTTGAGTTGGCTAGAGTTCATTGGCATGCCAAAGAAATGGCAACCATCCAAACAAAGACCAATCTTTGGGTCATGACCAAAATTTTGGTTGAGGTATTGGTTGCCCATGATTTGGCCGACATTGGCAAGAAAAATGAACTAGAGTTGGCTAGAGTTCATTGGCATGCCAAAAAATGGCAACCATCCACACAAAGGCCAATCTTTTGGTCATGACCAAAATTTTGGCAAGGTGCACTTTGGCCACAATCCAAACACACCCCAACACCCGGCTCATCGAGGATGCACGGGGCGCCGCGACGCGTCCGCGGAGTGGTGTAGCACGGCCAACTGCATCCTCTGGACCTGAGACCATGCCGGGTCATCTTGCTTTTCCGATGACATGCGGGGATCGCATGTGAGCAAAGGGCATCTCCAACGTTGCCACGACCGCAACTGACTACCCTGGCATACCAAAACCCTCGTCCCTCGCGCCGTCGTGCGGTGCGCGCCCAGCCGGCGCCAGCTGCCCGTATTCATGCCATCCGTTCGTATGTCGTCATTAAGAGGCTCGGTGCCCGCGGAACCAACTCCGGCGACTTAATGACGCACCCGGACGCTTGGCCTCACTGGAATGCGCTACTTAAAGCGGCAACGCCCAGCTAACCTCCACACCATAGCGCATCGTCCTCCTACCTGGAACCGCATCCGCCATGACCGCAAGCACGAATGCTCTGCGGGAGAGCTTGTCTTCAGGGATGGAGCTCGAGGTCGCTGCCCTCGCTCAAGTCGCCGCACAAGCGGTGGCCACGCTGGCGGCCGACGACGGGAGCACCGTCAGCCACGCGTCCTACTTGCCGCCGTCCAACGTCCGGCACCGCTGAGGTCGGGGACTCCTCCGAGGATGAGTAGGGCATGGGAGGAGGCAGGGCATGGTGTGCCAACTGGCCGGTCCGTCTCCCGTGTTCTACTTTTCCTCGCCGGAGACCGCACCTTCACTTCACGGGTCTTGAACCCCGCCCCCGTACATGGAGATCACAGATGGAGGACGTCGGTCGCCGCCGTAGAATAGGTTTAGGGTCGGGTTTCTTTTATTTTTTTTGTCCTATAAAATTTCGAAATGTAATGAAAATCTACCGTGTTTGCATTAATCTCGGCCGGTGTATATGAACTTTCACAATAATATACATATTGTAGGAGTACTAGCAAGATGCCCGTGCGTTGCACGGAAGATCAAGATCTTGTGGGAGAAAAGGATGAACAAGGGAAAGCCTTATCTGCAAATGTGGAGACGAGTGCGGGTAAATGGCCATAGTTTCCTTCCTATCCATTAGATATAGATCGGACGGCCTATATTGCAGGATCAGACACATCTTTCTACATCTACGGGAACCTACGAAAGGGTTAACGTAAATTGCCTCTCTCTTTCCTCCCCTGATTTTCATGGTGGTGGGCCCCTCCCTCCCCCCAATCTACAATCAACAGCTCACACGTTTCACATTACGTTAATTACGTAACTGGGATTACGTACGTGTAGCATTACTCGTCCTAAAAAAGCCAACTAAGCCAACCTCCCAGCATATCGCACGGGAAAAGACCCAGCCGCGCCGTTTTAGACGGGATTACCGGATTACTAGTAGTAGTATCGATGGATCGCGCGAAGAAACAGATTTTTTTTGAGGGGGCGAAGCACCTAGTTTAAAAGGAAAAAATGCGGTACACTCACAGCACTCCTGTCGCGGTCGCATTGCACCCCACACACGTTCGGTCCTGCACATGGCTCACGCAAATGGAACGCGCTTCGGCTTGCCTCTTCACTGACACGTGGGACTGCACTTGGAGAAACCGACCATGCGCCAAACTCCCCTCGCCCACCGC
>NC_041384.1:443245922-443256613 GCF_002162155.2 Triticum dicoccoides
AATCGCCCTTCGGCCAACTAGCCAATAATATTCCCCAAACCCCCCTCCACCCTGTCCCCCTCCACTCCATTCGCTCTGCCAAAGCCGCCCTCCCTGCTGCGCCGATACGTCGGTGCCGCGGTTCGGCGATCCTCTTGCTCCCACAGTACGCTCTCGTAGACTGCCATCCTCTAGCCGCGCTGCCACCTCTGGCTACGTTCTTGTGGAGGCGCATGGCGGTCAGCGCCGCCACTGCTGGCGACATTCGTGTGGAGACGCACGGCGGTCAGCTTCTCCCACGGTACGTGCATTCTAGACTGAGGCCCCGTTCATGTCGGTGTAGCGCTGAATGTTAGTTGATAGACGCTATTAATCTCACTGTTTGCCGAAGTAGTTTACTGTCAATATGCTCTGCTTAAGAAGCTTCCTGGCCCTGTTCTGCACTCAATCTGCTTAGCTGAGATGGCATGCCAAGGCCGATTAGTTGCTAAAATATCCTGCCATATATTTATTGTGACATAGATTGCCATGGTCTAGTAGCCAATCTATTAGCTGAAATAGCTCTACACCGTTTTATACTCGATCTTTCTTGCTGCGATGGCCTTCGATAGTTCGATGGCTGTGTGCTCAGCCTCATTGACTGCTGAAACAGCCTGCCATAATTTGGCACTCAAATCTGTTTGCTGAATTAGCTTTACATATATTTCGTTACTTAGATCTGCTCGTCCAAATATCTTGCCATAGCTTTAGACATCGACCTAGGTATTTTTTCTGGACTTCATAAAAAAGCATATAAGTTTTTCCTGTAATATCTAGTAGAAGAACTAATTTGTATGTCTAACATATGGACATGACTTGGATAACTTCTGCTCGAAGATTCTCCGCTGCATATGTTGAGGGGGTTGAAAACTTCATGAACTTTATTAGAGCGGAGTACGGTGGTCCGTAATCAGATGTGCTCTGCCCATGTAGCAGTTGTATGAATTCAGTTACAAGACCCCAGTCAACTGTGCAAAATCATCTACACTTGTATGGGATGTCGGTCACATATACTAGGTGGGTTCATCATGGTGAAGCTGTGAACGTCAATGTTATTGACTACGTGGAAGCAGCAGATCACCATCTTGATCTGCCTGATGCTCAGGTGGAAGAGGAGGAGGAGGTGGTGGTGGTGGAGCCAGTGAGTTTGACCAACATTGAAACAATGCTACGAAATGCTCGTGCATTCCGTGAACTTTCACCTGCAGAAGAAAAATAGTGGGCCCGCATGTTGGAACAATGCAACGTTGCTGTCACCCCAGGAAGTAAGCTGTCAGTGTTCTCAGCTATGGTCACCTTTCTTCAGGTGAAGACATCTGAGCGGATAACCAACAAATCATTCGATGCGATGTTGGCTGCTTTTCGCGAATCTTTCCCAGATGCGTCTGAGCTGCCACACACCTACAGTAAAATGAAGAATTTCCTTCGTGCAGTTGGAATTGGATATGATATGATCCATGTTTGTAAGAATAATTGTGTTCTGTTCCAGAAGGATTATGCCAACTTAAGTGAATGCCCAAAATTAAAATCATCAAGATGGAAAGATGGCGATGCTGTGAAGAGGATTCCTCATAATGTTCTGAGACATTTTCCAATTACACCAAGATTGCAGAGGTTGTTTCATGATGCTGAAATAAGAGAGGATGTATTGTGGCATTTTAGGAACCAAGAGTACAGAGATCAGAATGTAATGAGCCATCCATCTCATGGTAGTGAGCGGAAAAGCTTCAATGATAAACACAAATAGTTTGGTGGTGACCCGGGAAACATTAGACTTGGCTTAGCTTCTGATGGATTTAACCCATTTGGCCACCAGAGCGCCACATATAGCACGTGGCCAGTGCTTGTTATCCCTTACAACATGCCTCCAAATGTCTGCACCAAAGAATCAAACTATATGATGGCCTTGCTCATCCCAGGTCCAACAAGTCCTGGAAATGATTTTGATTTGTTCATGGAGCCTCTTGTGGAGGAACTTCAACAGCTATGGAAGGGTGTTCTCACTCGAGACCTATATAGTAGCCCACCAGCTGATTTCTTTCTGCGTGTTGTTATAATTTGGTGCATCCATGATTATCTGGATTTGGGCACTATGTCATGGCGAATGACACATGGTTACAATGCATGTGTTCGCTGTGACAGGAATCCGCTGTCATACGCAATACTTAGCAAGATCTGTTACATTGGACACCGTTGTTTCCTTGCCAAGGACAAGCCGCATCCTAGAAAATACCGAAGACATGTGTTCAATGCAAAGCATGAAAACTGTGATGCGCCAAAGAGGCTCACCGCCGATGAGTTGCAAGTGGAATTAGAGAAGGTCAGGCATATTACACCAGGAAACCATCCTGGTAATTTTAGCGGGAAAAGGAAGCGTGGCAGGGTAGAAGAGAGATTATTGTTTACCCGCAGGTCCACTTTGTGGACTTGGAGTATTGGAAAGATTTGGATCTACGACATAATCTTGATGTGATGCACATCGAGAAAAATATATGTGACATCATTATCGGCACACTTCTTAATATTGAAGGCAAGACAAAAGATACCTTAAAATCTAGGATTGATTTGACCCACCTGGGTATCAAAAAGGATTTGCAGGTGCAAGATGAAGGTAAACCACGGGATATGTCACCAGCTGTGTACGTCTTGGACAAGGTAAAAAGAAAAGAATTCTGCGAGGTCCTGTCACGTGTGATATTCCCACATGGATTTGCTTCCAACCCTGAAAGGAGAGTCAGTGCAGATGGAAACAAGGTACATGGGTTGAAAACTCATGACTGCCACGTCCTACTTCAAAGGGTTTTACCTGTTATCCTTAGAGGATTGGGCCGCCCTGACTTATACAGAGCAGTTGCAGAGTTGCGACAATTCTTCAGGGAACTCTGTAGTAGGAATATCAGGAGAGATGATTTGGAGCATCTTAGAGACAAGATACCAACTATCCTATGCAACCTTGAGAAGATATATCATCCAGCCTTCTTTGATGTGATGGTGCATTTGGATGTTCATCTACCTGATGAGGCACTACTTAGAGGTCTAGTACAGTATGGTTGGATGTACCCTATTGAAAGGCAGCTAGGCACTTTCAAGGGCTATGTTAGGAATAGAGCTAGACCCGAGGGTTCCATTGCATAGGCCTACATTGCTACAGAAGCGTTGACATTCTGCTCAAAATACATTGAAACAACTGATTAGCTTAGCAAAGAGGTGGGTGAAGACAATCCCGGGCTCAATGTTTTCGATTATTCTGTTTGAGTTACAGGGAAGAGTCGACAAGAGGACAAACCTAAAAATTTGAACAAAATGGCTTGGTATGTGTTGAATAACTGTCCTGAGATACTTTATATCAAGTAAATGTAGTACTGTAGCTTATACATCGTAATCTACTAAACTTGCAGCACATTCTTATATATTTAGATGTTTGACGCGATCACTATGTTGTGCAGCATCTACAAAGAGGAGTTACTGCCACAAAATCCAAGAAACATTGACAAACTGGTTACGGCAGGATTTGCGAAATGGTTCAAGAACCATGTAAGCTTTTGAAGTGCACTGACAATTTTATTAATATATTGAGTACATAAGATGATCAGCTTGTCTATTTTCTAACCATAGGTTAAGAAGATGCGGGAGGATGGGCAGGAAGTTTATGGTGCCCTTTACTCACTAGAAAATGGGTCCTGATACTCGGGTAAGACATTATGAATCTTGCGTTGTTGGAGATGTGCGCTACAACACCCTTGCACGAGATGAAGGCAGGAAGACACAAAACAGTGCCATCATGAGCACAGATACGTATGACAAAGAGACAACTGAAATGTATGCTAACATAATAGACATTATTCAGTTGCAGTATATCTCCAGTTTAGAGGATCATTGGTGTGTGGTTCTATTGTGTTGTCGTTGGTATAACCTATTTTCCAGGATCACAAAACCCAGAGCTGATGATTATTTCAAATCCATCAATGTCAAGGCGGCGTACCAGACCAACGAGCCTTTTATTTTGGCAAATCAAGCAACACAGATATTTTTCTTGGAATACACATTTGCACGTAGCGATGACTGGAGAGTATTGCAAAGGTTTGAGCAGAGGAATTCATTTAATGAAGTTGCACAACAAGATCATGCTTACACTGCTCCTGATGTACAAGATAACACAAATGTTTCTAATATCTTTGAGAACCATCACGTCAATGACGCCGGCGAAGAGATTGCCTGTCGTGATGTGGACATACAAGAGTTGATCAAGAAGAAGCCAACGTTCAAGGACATTGAGGACGAAGAAGAAGATGACACCATGGGGAATTACGATTCAGACTGATACACATGGCGAAGATGTTGATGCTGCTGCTGCGGATGATGATTACATTGCTTTTGTCGTATTTGCCTGTCAGAAGACGTTTTTTATCTACTATGTCAAATTGTGTTTGCTATGACAACTGAAACCTGATGAACATGTTGTTTAGTATTTTGTTGTGAGAACATCACTAGTTATGTATGCTGATTTGTGTTTGGTGATTGTATGACAACTAAAACATGATGACATTGTTGTTTGGTTGTACTCATATTTGGCTGTGAAACTTGAATTTGATGACATAGTTTGCTGTTGGATTGCAATTTGCTCGACGTCTTCGAATAAGAACAAAGCTGACCCGATAGGGCCTCTGCTATTTATTTATTTATATGAGCAAAAGGGGATACCCCATGATTTCCGTTAATAGAAATCATTAGATGTTCACAACACTACGCCCAGCCTGCTACACAGGTTTCGTTCATTACTAGTTTCAGCAAAGTGCTCATGTCGTAGCCACTGAATACATCACGAGTGCTACATACACTGCAAATAAAGAGACAATCATCCTACAGAGCACATCGATTTTGCCCATTATCTTCACAAGCTCTTTCATCTCCTCATTGTTGTCAAGGCCGTTCAGCAGCTGTTGCTTGGCCATGATTAGTGGAACTGCATCTTTAACCTTCTGCTCTGCATCTTCCTCTTCTGTCGTTCCTTCAGTTACTTGTCCAACACCCCAACCTGCTGGTATTGGGATTCCTCGGCTGACCAAATAATCAGCGTAGTTGCATTCCCCCACATCAGCAACTTCCCAGAAATACAAATCACACGAATCTTCCCTTTTCTGCACGAATCAAATTGGTAGATCATCAACCAAACTATTAAAAAAACAGCAACTGAAAGCAGCAGAACAACACTTAAACATATTATTACCCCATGATTCGGGCATTTGTAGAAGACTCGGCCAGGGTTGCGGATTGTGGTTGAGACGCGATGGATGACTCTACGTGATTTGCAGCAGTGGCACCACACCAATGGCAGCGGGTTGCGATGAGCAATCGGTTGCAGTGTGCGTGCTAGCGAGGGTGTGATGAGACCCACAGGCGATGGTACGGGTTGCGACTTGGCGCATATCTAGTTGTTGCCTGCTGAAGAGCAGGTGGACGAGCAGCCAGCGGACATGGTTGCTGCGGCCAAAGCTTCTGATGCTAGGCAGAGTAAGTAGAGAAGAGGAGAAGCGAACGTCGGATATGTCAGTTTCATTACTTGCAGAGTAGCATAGCACCATATATAGTCATAGTCTAGGTTTGGATTCGAACCAGCTACAGGAGCACGTCTTTCTTTTTTCTAAAACTCGGCAACGTCTCATTACTGGTACACTAGCTTGTTCTGTACGCCTTCTCAAGTCTTTGATTTTATTTTCCTTTTTTTGCGAGGAAGGAAGGAGGACAAAATTGAGAGTTCCTAGGACTCGAACCCACGACCTCTCGGTTGAAAACCAAGGGTTCTAGTCACTTATGTGGCGAACGTTCCCTATGAGGAGTACGGCAGATGAACACATTTTCCTCGCAGTTTTCTTCCTATATATAAAAAAGTATGCTACTTGGTATCCGCTTAGTCAACAAACGATTGTGCCAACCTTGACCGTTGGATTGACATTCAATGTCTGTCGTGTTTCTTCAGTCTCTTATTCCTCGAGCCGCCAAAGCCAAACTAGCGCCGGCGGGACCGCCTGCTCCCGCCTCCCACGGCTGGCTGTGATCTGCCCCGGCTCCTGTTCGTTCCTATCCAAGGCCTCACCATCGTCCTCCGCCTTGGTTCGCTCGCCGCGGAGCCGCCCTCCGGTGTTGTCAACATGGTCAACAACCGAGAGGAATAAGGAGATGACTGTACATGGTGAGGATGACAGTAGGGACCCAGTAGCGCGCGCAATAATTTTGTTTTTTCGGGACGGAGAAGGGTATCAACTGGGTTGTGCGGGACCCGTGGCCTGTCTAGCCCAGGCTTTTATTTCACATGCTTAGCACATGACCAACCCAGTTTGTTTTTTTCCTTTCTGAAAATTGCTAGCCAGCTATTTTGTATTTTGCAGAATAACCAATGTAGGCCTACTTGCTTTTCTATGCCCTGCTGGGCCGGAAATCTTTCAAGACGAGGAGGGATGCATTTTGCCCAGAAAATGGGCTATAAGTAATAAGAAATGGACTATAAGTAATAATAAATGGGTTGTAAAATGAAAAAATACAGCAAACAGACAATTAGTTCCAAAATACTGTTTTCTTTCGATTTTGATATTTTAAATTTCATTGTTTTTGTGCGGGTAAAATTTCATTGAATTTAAATTAAGGTATATTTGAATCTGGCTAGAAATTTCGGGCTGTATGCTGTTTGGGATAGATTTTGAGGCTGATTTGTGGGTCTACTAGGTTGACGTGTACTTTGGCTTTGTCAACTTAGTCCACAAACGATTCTAGCAGCAATGACCGTTGCATGATAATCCAACGGCCATGCTGCTTCTTCAATATCTGATCTTCTTGCTCCAACCGCCCAAACCAGCTCTGGTGGAACTGCCTGCTCCCCCCTCCCATGGCCGGTTATGCTGCCGCACAGGCCGCACAACCCCACCCTACTTCATTGCTGGCCGGGCCATTCCTCTACTCACCCACACCTCCTGTTATTTTCCGGCGACGACAGCCAGACCAGTAAACCCTCGTACTCCCCACCGCGTGGGAAACCATTGCCGAGTCTTCCCCCGCTCCGTGTCATTCCCCTCCTAGGCCTCGCCGTCGTCCACCGCCATGGTGCTCTCGGTGCAGCCTGGTCAACTTGGTCAATGAACGACATCCATTGGCCGTGGACTGTACGCGCAAAATAATGATTCCCCACCTGAAAGCTGGGACCCATCGGAAGGGCCTCTGTATTTCGCGAAAAAATGTTCCCCCCGCTGACATGTCGGATCCACCAGCTATATCTTCGCACGCAAGGAAGTGCCTCCTTATTACGCACAAAAAAATGAATACCCCCCTGCTAGCTGGGACCCACCATAGTGGGAGCATGACTTGTGGGCCAACAAAGTTGACGGGGACGGAGGGCTTTGTCAACTTAGTCAATATGAACGATTCTAGCTCCAGTGACCGTACGATGTCCATCCAACGCCCCTAGTGCTTCTTCAACCTTTGGTCTTCTTGCTCCAGCCGCCCAAAGCAGCGCCGGTCGTGCCGCATGCTCCTGCCTCCCGTGGCCGGCTGTGCTATCGCGGAGGCCTCACCGCCCCCTACTATTCCGAACGCTGGCCAGTCCCTGGGGCGACGACAGCCTCACACTGCAGCCGAACCAGTGAACCCTCGTACTCCTCTCCGCGCGGGCTTCCACTACCGCGTCTTCCCCGGCTCCACGTCGTCCCCTTCCTAGGCCTCACCGTCGTCCACCGTCGTGGTGCTCTTCGCATGCCGTGGTCAACATGGTCAAGGAATGACTTCCATCGGAAGAGTACTGTACGTGGAGAGGCTGACAGCTGGGTCCACGGCCACAGCCCAGTTTTTTTGTGATTTGCCAAGTAAGTGACTTTTTCAGGCCTGTTGGGCTGCAAATCTTTCAAGACGAGGAGAGCTTTCATTCGGCTGGCCGAGAAAATGGCCCATCAGTAATGAGAAATGGGTTGTACATTTTTAAAACACATCAAACCGGCAATTAGTTTCAAATATCTTTTTTTTTCATTTCAAGATTTTAAATTAAATTAATTTTTATGCGTGGAGAATTTGTTGGATTTTATATTGATATACATTTATTTTTAAAATCAGTTTGAATGTGAGTCGAAATTTTGGGATTAAAAACAGTTCAGACCGCACTGAAATATGCAAAATTTCGTATAATTTTTTAACCGTGGCCACAATTTGTGCTGTAATGCTAACAAAAAGAATATGGGATCCAAAAAAACCTTAAGAATTAGCAAATGGCTGAAAATTATTAGAAATAATGGCAGATGGGTTGTATGCTGTTTTCCACAGATTTGAGGATTTCCTAAAGAAAAGGTTGACGCGCAAGCAGTGACTGTTGGATGTCCATCCAACGGCTGTCGTGCTTCTTCAATCTCTGCTCTTCCAGCTCCAGCCGCTCAAACAAGCGCCGGTGGGATTGCCTGCTCCCTCCTCCCCGCGGCCGGCTGTGCTGCCGCGCAGGCCTCATCGCCCCACCGTACTCCATCGCTGGCCTAGCCATCCCTCTACTCACCCACACCTGCTGTTATTCTTTGGCGACGGCAGACGAACCAGTAAACCCTCATATAGTCGTACTCCCCTCCGCGTGGGAAACAACTGCCGAGTCTTCCCTGCCTCCGTGCTGTTCCCTTCCTAGGCCTCACCGTCGTCCACCGCCCTGGTGCTCTCGGCGTGGCCTGGTCAACATGGTCAACGGCCGACATGCATCTAAAGTGGACTGTACGTGGAGAGGCCGACAGCTGGGTCCACAGCCGCACGCAAGGAAATGTCTTCTTATTATGCGCAAAATAATGATTCCTCCACCTAACATCAGGGACCCACCAAAAGGGCCTCTGTATTTCGCGAAAAAAGGTTACCGCCGCTGACAACTCGGACCCACCAGCTATATCTTCGCACGCAAGGAAGTGCCTCCTTATTACGCACAAAAAAATGAATACTCCCCCTGTTAGCTGGGACCCAGTATAGTGGCAGGCTGACTTGTGGGCCTACTAAGTTGACGGGGACGGAGGGCTTTGTCAACTTAGTCAATATGCACGATTCTAGCTCCAGTGACCGTACGATGTCCATCCAACGGCCGTAGTGCTTCTTCAACCTCTGGTCTTCTTGCTCCAGCCACCCAAACCAGCGCCGGTCGTGCCTCGTGCTCCTGCCTCCCGTGGCCGGCTATGATGCGGCGGAGGCCTCACTGCCCCTACTACTCCCACCGCTGGCCAGGCCATCCCTCTACTCACCCACACCCCCTGTTACTCTATGGAGACGGTAGCCTCACACCGCAGCGAACTAGTGCCCTCGTACTCCTCTACGCACGGGCATCCACTGTCGCGTCTTCCCCGGCTCCGCGTCGTCCCCTTCCTAGGCCTCGCCGTTGTCCACCACCCTGGTGCTCTCGGCGCGGCGTGGTCAACGTGGTCAAGGAACGACTTCCATCGGACATGGACTGTACGTGGAGAGGCTGACAGCTGGGTCCACGGCCGCAGCAAGGAAGTGCCTCCTTATTACGTGCAAACTAATTATTCCTCCACCTGACAGCGGGGACCCACCGGACGGGCCACCGCATTTTGCCCCCCTGACTGCTGGGACCCACCAGCTACATCTTCGCATGCAAGGAAGTGCCTGACGGTCGGGACCCACCTGGTCGAAGCATATGTAGCATTCTCATTCTGGTCGCGAACGTGTATGTACATATATACTGTTGGATGTAGAGGCGCTCACGTGTCATAGTAGAGGCGGCCAGGGTGCAAGAAAGAAAATACAACCATGTATGTGTACATACGGGTGGGGTCTCGAACGCCTACTCGCGCATACGTACGGCGAGGGCTCGTTGACATGGCTGGGTCGGAACGGAGAAACAGCGTCGTCGTCGTGTTCATGGGGAGGCAACAGAATGTGTCGTGTTCATGGGGAGGCAACGGAATGCGTCGTGTTCATCGGGAGGCAACAGAACGCGTGGGAGCCAATCAGCTGGGTCGGAACGGAATGCGTGGTCGTGTTCATCGGGAGGGCTTGGACGGAACAGGCGATGGAAACGAGGCCTGGTGTACCGCAATACAGAGGAAACGGCCTTGTGTTCGACTGGCCACGTTTGAAACGGGATCCTGTTCATCGGGAGGGGTCTGGCATACCACAAAACGGAGGAAACGGACCTCCTATGGTCGAATCGGGGGTCCTGCTGATCGGGAGGGGTGTGGCGTACCGCAAAACGGACGAAACGGACTTGTGTTGGAGCGCTACGGTCGAAACAAGGGTCCTGTTCATCGGGAGGGCTGTGGTGTACCGCAAAATGGGACTCCACGGGATACTGTTCATCTCCACCGTCGACCCCCTCCAGCCTCCATGAGCTACTGTTCATCCACCATCGACCTCCTCCAGCCTCCATCTGTGACTGTTCATCCACGGGTCATGTTCATCCAGCCTCCACCGCGCGCTACTCCACCGGCTACTGTTCAACCAGCCCTCTCCACGGGCTCCTGTTCAACCACCCCTCCACGGGCTATTGTTCATCCTGCCCTCCACCGTCTACTGTTCATCCTGCCCTCCACGGGGTGGTCCTGTTCATCCAGACCTCCACGGGGTCCTGTTCATCTAGCCCCAACCGGCTCGATCGATCGGGGTCCTGTTCATCCAGAGGCAACACCACGGGGTCCTGTTCATCCACCCCCACC